>NC_045437.1:59932441-60004284 GCF_002776525.5 Piliocolobus tephrosceles | reverse complement strand
TATTTATTTATTTATTTATTTATTTATTTATTTATTTATTTATTTATCATTATTTTTAAAAAGCAACTCTCATTGATGTGTTAATCCCTGTTGCTTTACGGGAATGTGTGCAGTTTTCTCGCCCTCTCTGGAATCTCATTTTCATCAACAGCACCTGTTTGCTAATGTTTTAATTCTTCCTTGATGAGTACTTTTGCACTGACTGGCACACTCTACAAAAAATTCCAATTTTTTTTTTCTAGAAACAAGCACAGAGTGAACTATGGTGGACTTGTTCATAAAATTTGATCTCATTTATCACTTTAAATTTTATAATTTGCTTAGCTGTTTTTGTGTTGCGTCTACTGCCTAGATCAACGCTGTTCAGGAGAAATATAATGTGAACCATGAATGATGGCCACAACATGTAATTTTAAATTTTTTAAGAGCCATATTATGAAAAGTTATTTTCACAAGCAGGTGAAATTAATGTATTTATTTTTACTTTTGTGGGTACACTGTAGATATATTTATGTGGTACATGAGATATTTTGATATAAGGCATACAATGCATAATAATCACATCAGGGTAAATGAGGTATCCATCACCTCAAGAATTTATCCTTTGTGTTACAAACAATCCAATTATACTCTGTAATTTAAAAATGTGCAATAAATCATTGCGACTGCAATCACTCTTTTGTGCTATCAAATACTAGATCTTAATTATTCTATCTAACTATATTTTTGTACCCATTAACCATTTCCACTCCCACACCCCTGCCACTCACAACCCTTCCCAGGTTCTGATAACCATCTTTCTACTCTCTATCTCCATGAGTTCAATTGTTTTTCATTTTTACCTCCCACAAATGAGTGAGAACACGCAAAGTTTGTCTTTCTGTGTGTGGCTTATTTCACTTAACATAATGACCTCCAGTTCTATCCAAATTGTTGCAGATGACAGGATCTCATTTCTTTTTATGGCTGAATAGTACTCCATTGTGTGTATGTACCATATTTTCTTTATTTAGTCATTGGTTGATGGACACTTATATACAACCAAGTGAAATTAATTTTATTTATTTATTTATTTATTTTTGAGACAGAGTCTCACTCTGTCTCCCAGGCTGGAGTGCAGTGGCACAGTCTCAGCTCACTGCAAGCTCCGCCTCCCGGGTTCACGCCATTCTCCTGCCTCAGCCTCCTGAGTAGCTGGGACTATAGGTGCCCACCACCACGCCTGGCTAATTTTTTCTATTTTTAGTAGAGACGGGGTTTCACCATGTTAGCCAGGATGGTCTCGATCTCCTGACCATGTGATCTGCCTGCCTCGGCCTCCCAAAGTGCTGGGATTACAGGCGTGAACCACCGTGCTGGGCCAAAATTAATTTAAATATGTTTTATTTAACCCTATACACAGTATTAGTATTTAAACATGTAATCATTACGAATATTACAAATGAGAAAGTTTTCACTTTTTTTCACACTATTATTTGAAATCCTTTGTGCATGTTACATTTCTAGCACATCTGATTTGAATTAGCCACAGTTCAAGTGCTCTGTGGCTAATAGCTCTCTTGTTGGACAACACAGGCCTAGATTAGCAGTCAGCTTCCTTCTGGGTGGCATTTTTCTACACAGGTACAATGTGTTTATCAGTTCAGAGCTATTGCATTTGCAAGGAAGAGTACAGAATAATACAACTATATTGTGATTTGAATACTTGGTGGTGCATGTGTGCATTCAATAGTTTTGTAACTTAAACCCACATGAGAACTCTGTTGTACTTTGGATCAAATTACTCCCTGTCATGAAGCATCAGAGTCCCTCAAAATAGTCTACACCACAAAAGTCAAGGGATTTTTGTAATTGTTTTACAAGTAGGAAAAGCAGTAACAGTGATTTGAATTTTTACAAAGTTAAATTTTATAAATATATGTTGAATGCAAATCGTGTACATGACAGTTGGCTAGTTCTTAACACTGATTTTTAGATATGAGACATTCAATTTTCTTGGCAAAGGTATGTATGCATATATAATGCATATGCAAACACACATATAATATATCCATATATATCCAAAATACATATATATGCATGTATGCATTTATGGCATAACACTTATCTATTTTACAGGGTCAGTTGGTTGGTGATTATTTCCTTCTTTTCCTTTGAATCACAGGCACTATAGAAAACATAAAATCAGTCTCATTTCATAAATCAGTTTTTCTATTCAAACTTGCACTTATCTTTGATGGAAAGAAATGTATAGCCTATTCTTGTGAATAATGCTAGCTAATATGAGCTGAGTGCTTACCCTATGCCAGGTGCTAGTTTAATGGTTATATATGTGTTATCTAATTTAATACTCGAATAACTCTAATGATGTAGGTGCAGAGGCACCTGAAACAGAGCACATTTAAGGAATTTCATAAACGTCATACAAGCTGCAATTGGAAGAGCCATGATTTGAACTCAGGAATTTCTGCTCAATCATGAAGTGAACTACTCATTTTAAATGCATAGCATTCTAAGCACTCTCTTTTTAGATAATGATTTGTTAGCTAACCTGAATTAGGTCCTTAAAAGCAACTCTCATATTTCCTATGATTTCACATATCTTTGAAGGTCTTAATGGAAAGGAACTTTGTAAAGATAGTTTTATACTTAACATAACCTCTCATTTTATTTTGCTCCAAGACCAATTCAAGAAAAAAATTCAGCTTCATTCCTTATCTCTGACAAATATCAGAATGCAAAACACATGGTGCCTCTGATCTGTATCATTTCCCCTAGTACTTGCATTCATCTTTGATGTGATATTTTGTGGTCTAGTGGCTCTTCAGAGAAGACAAATACCTATCTCCTTTGAACCATAAATTACCATATTTGGACTTACTTCTTCATATAATTTTTACTAGTCCTTTTTATTTCTCTCATATATAAATTGAAATGTTGAAATGATGAGATCTATTTTTAAAGCATATACATATTTTTGGGGGGAATGTGACAGAGTTTAAATTGCTAACAATTATACATAAACCAGCTGAATCAACTGGGCAAGAAAACAGCCCTTCAGTCTCACATTAATCCATTTGCGTGTAGGCATCAGGGAGGTCTCATTCTTGCAACCCCAGAATGTAAAACATAAAGTCCAAACTAGTCTTCACTTTCACACCCCTCCTCTTTTCAAAAAATTCATTTAAAAATATTTAACTGACAAACATTGCATACATTTATAGTGCGCAAGACGATGTTCTGAAATATGTACATATTATAGAAGAGCTAAATCAAGCTAATTAATATATGCGTTAACTCACATAGTTTTTTGTGGTGAGAACATTTAAAATCTACTCTCTTAGAAATTTTCTTTTTTTTTTCTTTTTGGTTTTCTTTGTTATTATTTATTTTAAGTTTAGGGGTATACGTGCAGGTTTGCTACATAGGTAAACTTGTGTCATGGGGGTATTAAGCCTAGTATCCATTAGTTATTTTTCCTGGTTCTGTCCCTTCTCCCACCTTCCACTCTCTGGTAGCCTCCTATGTCTGTTGTTCCTCCCTCTATGTATCCATGTGGTCTCATTATTTAGGTCCCACTTATAAGTAACCACATATGATATTTGGTTTACAATACATTGTTCTTAATGATAGTCACCATGTTGTACAACGGATCTCTTGAACTTATTCCTCTTGTCTAACTGAAATTTTATATCCTCTGACCACCATTTCCCCAGTCCCTCCTGTTCCCTCTTCTATTATCTGCCTCTATGAGTTTGACTTTTTTGCATTCCAAACAGAAGTGAGATCATACACACATCTCTCCTCTTGCTTATACTTACTGGCTTTCAGCCAGAAGAACAATGTTAGCAAAAGGGTTGCTTTTGAAAGTTGACCAACCCCTGGTTTAAACAACATCTATCAGAATGTACAGCATAAAGTTTAAGGCTTCATAAGTCTAGCAGATTCAATATACATTTGTTGGATGAATTACTGAATTGGATAAAAGTTCACAGGGACATTGAGCTATTCTTTGATATTTCCTGGGCTTGGTGTTGATTTCATGAATGTATACTTGATGTATGAAGAAATATTTAGGCACATGTCTTGGATCATTTATAGTTTTCTTATACCTCTATAATGTTATTTCTGTAAACTTAAAAGGAAAGAGTAATTATACAGTACGTACACTCAATTTCAAATGAGAAGGTTGAGGACCCATGAAGTTAAGGTAACTTGTCCATTGTTGTTCAATGAGCCAAGAAAAAAGTGGAAATCTAGTTCAGCTGGCTGCTGCCCTTCTATGCGAAAACTAGTGTAGGTCATATTATGATTACTATTTGAATGCAACCTAACAAAATGTTGTGGCCTGAGACTTCATTTATGATAATAATGAAAATTCATATTAAAAGCAAGAAATTACATCTTGCATGGTGGATTACACAGTACACAGTACACAAATAAAATCTGGAATTGGATTTGAATGTTTAAAAGTACATTATGCCTTCATACAAGATACTAAATGTTTTATGGGGGAAGAGGTTTTTCACAAGGGTTATAATAAAAATACTTTTATCTATTTAGTCATTTCTTAGCAGTTCCTCAGTTGTTCTTAGTATAACCAAGAAATACTAAAAGATGTATTGGCTCATGTCTTCCCCTTTCCCCAAAGTTTACCATCATAATGGTAAAAGGTGAGTGAAAAATGCTTAAAAAGCACCCCATGATCACTGAATGATTCCATTTTTAGCACAAGCTTCATGATATCTCAGGTGGGATAGGATGATAGTCAGCTTTCTTAGAAATGTAACAAATTCTTCTCTGAGAATGAAAGTAATCTTGGTGGATGGTGCCAGGTTTCAGATTCAGTCTTTTAAATTCTTACTTTAAGGCCGGTACAGTGGCTCACGCCTGTAATTCTAGCGCTTAGGGAGGGTGAGGTGGGCTGATCACCTGAGGACAGGAGTTCAAGACCAGTCTGGCCAACATGGGGAAACCCCATCTCTACTAAAAATACAAAAATTAGCCAGGCATGATAGTGGGTGCCTGTAATCCCAGCTACTCGCGAGGCTGAGGTGGGAGAATCGCTTGACCCTGGGAGGCAAAGGTTGCCTTGAGCTGAGGATGTGCCATTGCACTCCAGCCTGGGCAACACAGTAAGACTCTGTCTCTAATTAAAATAAAATAAAATAAAATAAAATAAAATAAAATAAAATAAAATAAAATTCTTACTTAGTTGCCTCAGAGCACTTATTCAGTGGTTTAAATCATTTTTGAAAAACTAAGAGTCATTAACCTTTTAATGCAAAAGCAGGTGTTCATTAGGAGTTTCTTGGGGAAAAAAAATAGCTTACATTCTGTTTCTTTCATGCCCATCTTTCCTCTCAATACTGTCTCCTTAAGATAAACAATCAAAAACTATAGATATTTATGTTAAACACTTATAAAAATGATTTGTGTGTAGGTCTTTTGTTAGAGCATTAGTGATACGGTTTGGCTGTGTCCTCACCCAAATCTCGTCTTGAACTGTAGCTCCCCTAGTTCCTCATGTTGTGGGAGGGAACCGCTGGGAGAGAAGCGAATCATGGGGGTGGTGTCCCCCGTACTCTTCTCATGATAGTAAATAAGTCTCACAAGATCTGATGATTTTATAAAGGGGTACCCCTTTTGCTTTCGTATCTTGCTATTGTGCCTTGCAGTGGACAGAACAATAGGCAGTTGAAGGAAAGATGAACCATTCTGTTTTTCTTTAGTAGTTTTGCTAAAATATTTGATAGGTTAAAAATACTGGTTAAAATAAATACTCTGGATTTTAATTTACCATGTCACATTTATCACTGACAAAAAAGTTAGCTGTTCTAAGCTGCTATTTGGTATGTATTAAAAAAAAACATTTTAGTGATCTGACAGAATTAACATGACATTTAGCAGGAATTACTATATAATTCCATTTAGTGAGAAATTATTTGGGTACTGAAGAACGCTGGGTTTGAGGATTATATTTTTTAGAAATCCTTATTTCTGAAAAATCTAAAGGCAAAATTCAAATATAATAACAACTTTCAGAGGCCACTAAGGCAGATATTAAACTTTGAAAGACAATATAATACATCCTTAACATCTTTCCCAATTTCTGAATCAAGTGACTCTTATGTACAAATTACATACTTTTTCTTTTTTTCAGAGATGGGGTCTCACTGTGTTGCCCAGGTTGGATTGCAGTCCTGTGATCACATTCACTGCAGTCTTGACCTCCCAGGCTCAAGCAATCCTCCCTCAGCCTCCAGAGTAGCTGAGACTACAGGAAGGTACCATTATACCCCACTAATTGTTTAAATTTTATAGAAATGGGGGTCTCACTCTGTAGCACAGGCTGGTCTCAAACTCTTGGACTCAGGTGATCCTCCCACCTCAGCCTCCTGAAGTGCTAGGATTACAGGGTAAACCACTGTGTCCCACCTCGTATACTTTCTCAAATTTCACGATGTGAAGTATCTGTCTGGTAATAAAGTGATGTTTTACATCATGAAACCCTTAGAATACATTTGATATTGCCCTAATGTTTACTTATGTTCCCTAATATGCCACAAAGCAGACAGCCTTAAGATTGGATTTTGAAAGCTTTAAGAAATGGGACCCACAGTTATCACACATACTATTTTTTCCAGACATCATCTAACAATGAATGATCACATTTTGACATGGTACAAACTGAACCAGGCCAACTAACTTGATATGCCAGAAGCCGGATTAATATCATCAATCAGTTACGGTGAGCTTCAGAGGAGGTGACATAAAAAATTAGGAATACATATATCACCAGAATCTTAACATTAAAAAGACATAATGACTATAATGACAAAAAAGAAAGAAAATGAAGGGAAAAAAAAACTTCTTTAAATGCATGGGTAAATAAAATCTTGAAAAAGCAATACACATTTATTTTAGCATGCCTTACATTGGCTATGCATTTACTAATGCTTTTTCAACAGGTTAAGGTGGGTTAGGAAAAGTCCAAAACATATTTTCCAAGAAATAATATATAGGAAGGAAAACCTGATTTAAAGTGAGCACAGGATATATAGCAAGAACTCAAAGTAGGAGTTGGAAATTTTCAAACAGAATAAAAGATTATTTATTGGTTTTTGCTAACAATGATTATTATTGGTTTGAAAAATGAACCTGGATAAAATGTAGAATAACATCACATATTTAAGCTGCATATGGACCAAACAGGGAAAACTCTATTTCTGCATATCAGATCGTTTCTTATTTTAGTCACTTATTTCACAGTTACATAGTATTCATCATGAGGAGAAACAGACAGAGTATGAATGGCTCACTGTTACCCACACTATTCCTGGAAAAACAGGTCCTAAAGATTAAAAGACCCAACCGCATACATAAAAGGCATGATGACATTGTTATTACTAGGCAAACATTTATTAAGATGTCATCATTGAAAATGGATGACCTATACTTTGGTAAAAATGTAGAGAACTGAAACATCACTTTGGCGGCGACATAAATGTGGCAAGCAGTTTGGAAACACATTTGGCAATATCTAAAATTAAAGGCACAACCTTCGACCCAGAAATCCTACCCCTTGGGATATACCCAAACCCACATGTATGCACAAAACCCTGCAACATTACATGTACATTTGTTTACCAAGTGATATATCCAGTAATGTTCATAACAGCTCTAATTCATAATGGCCTAAAACTGGAATACGTAACTATCCATCAACAATAGAATGAGTAAGTAAATTGTAGCATATTCACTTGGTGCAATACTAACACAATGAGAATGAAGAATGCACAAAACAATATGAATGAATCCCATAAACACAATATTGACTGAAATAAAATAAGAGTTTACATTGTACAATTTCATTCATGTAAAATTTAAAAGTAGTCAAATCTATGCTATTGGAAGTCAGTTAGTGGTTATCTTTGGGTGCATAGTGACTGGAAAGAAGCATAAAGCGGTGCCCTTGGGAGCTGGTAATATTTTGATTTTGATCTAGATGTTGGTTATATGAGTAAAAATGGCTAAGCATTTTTTCTCACTTAGTGGCACATTCACACCCATTATTTTATACCAATTAGATGCTTGTAGAGTGCTAAGGGTTATATATAAATAGCAAAGAAAGAGAATCCTTTCCATTGCAACCAACATGAGGAAGGTAAGACTGCAAGACTTTTTTTTTTTTTTAAGTCGTATAGTGTTAAAACAAACAATAAGCCTTTTAAATTCACTCCAAAATACAGGGTAATTTGTTTCCCCCACTGATAATAATTTCTTCTTTCCCTTTCTTGGCATTTTGTTGTGTCAGACCTCCCTAAGGTTTATATTGTTTCAGTTTATATGGATTTGCTTTCAGGAAAAAAACTGATGTTCCTTGTCCCTGAGTATCTCATCCAAGGGGTTGAAAAGCAGCGCAAACAACAGAAGTTGTACAAAGCCATCCTTGTCATCTTCCACACGGGAGGACAGAGAACAAAAATGTCCCCACCAGTGAGTGGCAGTGCCACTGAGAACCTCCTGAACACCTCTACTCAAGGCATTTTGAACTTTATACAAAGAAACTGAGGAACGTTAGGATGGAAAATATATAGTCCTTTTCTAGAACCAGTTATGATGTAAACAGTTATTTTTTTCTAGAACCAGTTAAGAGATAAACAATTATTTGAGTAATGAAACGTTTTCATCTTTTAGTTCGTCTGAGATCAGGGCAGTGATACTTCATAGAACTCACAAATAAAAGCTTTTCATCAGGTACAACCTGAAGATGGCAGAAGGAGATTTTTTGCTTGTTTTTTTCCTCCACTCAAGTGGCCACTCTTTCACTAGAGAATGTACTTACGTCATCAAATTAATGTGATTCTTAAACAGGACATAAATCTTCCGTTTGGATGAGAACACTAATCAGATTCATCTAATTTTCCATTCTTTATCTAAACACTGCCATTATGTGACAAGAAAAATTCCTGAAAATCAAGGATATTTTGCAGTTAAACCCCTCCTCCCAGCCAGTCTATTTTGTTACTCTATATAAACAAACTCTGCCACTACATTCCTTTATCCATAGCAACTTCCAGTGGGTAATCCACAAATCAATTAAAGGCAAGTTAATTGCCAAAAACGGATCAAGTGACAAGCATTAGAAACATAATATTTATGGGCTCTATCCTAAAAATTTGTGTGTTGGAAAAGTTTCATCTGGCTAGCTTTCCTTTTAATTCAAGATTTAAAATTTGTATTATTTCTTTGAAAATAAAAAAGTAACCTCATAATTACTCTTAGCTTATGATGTTTATGTTTTGTAGGCAGTCATGGACAGGTATTTCAAACAAAACAAGGTTCCTACTATAGGGCTATTACTACTGCTATTGATTTTTAACTTCCAGTTTTCTTTGCTTTAGTATTTTCTACGTATAAAAATTTTTGAGATAGTGTGAAACAATATAATAGAAAGTATATTGTAAACTGCTCCTCCTTCCCCTACATCTTTTCATCTTCCTCCTTGTTTTACTCTCTCTCATTGTATTTTTATAATAACAGAGAAGCAAAGGCAAATTCACTCACGAGACTGGAGACTGAAAACAAGTCAGTAATGAGGTCAATATTTATATGGTTCCATTGACGTTGTGCAATTCTGAGTTTCTTGCCTAGAACTACAAATGTACTCACAAATGTATGGAATGGATATGTTTGAACTTATATGCAAATAAATTATCAATTTCTTTAAAAAGGCTTCCTTGGCTTCCCCAAGCAGAACTTCTCATCTCAGTCTCTATTTATTTTATTTATTGTTAACTTATTTTCTCTCTTCCTCTACCAGAATGTAAACTTGATGAAAGCAGAGACCACATCCATTTTGTCCCTCACTACATCCTGTTACATTTTTAGGAGTATTTATAAATCAGTTGTTAACACCCAACAGTTATTAAAAATTAAATTACATAAAAGTTGTTAAATATAATTAAATTACATTAAAAACAAGGGAAATAAGTATTCAAAACTCATAACCTCTGAATGATTTGGTTACATTTTACTATTATTATGTTTTGGGGGCAATTTATGTCTATCATATCTATATGATAGAAACACCGTATATAGTACTATGTATCTCTTGCCAACTCCACATTTAGTGACCTCTGCAGTTTGAAATGGGTGGGTGAGAGAACTTTTTTGCACAGAAATAAGCAATTACTACAAATAGTGCCCTCCGCCCCCCTCCCCCCCCCATGGAGAGCTGGTTGTGAACATTTACTGCCTGAATGATCTTTTACATTCTGTTCTGTTCATATTTGAATGCTTCATTCATTGTTATAATAATTTTAGGGTTTTGTTTTTATAGAGTTTATTTCTTTAGCTCACCACAAAACTTATCTTTTCAAAGCTTCAGTTCAAAGCTTTCTTTTTCTTTTCTTTTTTTTTGGAATGTGACTTACATACTTGTCACCTTTGAACTGTCTTTTGCATTTTACTGGCTTAACATAATTACAGTAATATATATTTACTCTATTCACAAATCCATCTTTCCTCTTTATCATTTTAGTTTTTCTCTTCCAAATTTACACTATTACCAGCTAATGAATTACATAATTTGAGCCATGTGCCATGGCTCATGCCTGTAGTCCCAGCACTTTAGGAGGCTGAGGTGGGAGGATAACTTGAGGCCAAGAGTTTGAGACAAACCTGGGCAAACAGACTCTAAAAAAAAATTGTTTTTAAGCCAGGAATGGTAGGGTGTGCCTGTAGTCCTAGCTACCCAGGAGGCTGTGACTGGAGGATCCCTTGAACCTAGGAGTTTGAGGCTGCAATGAGTGATAATCATGCCACTATACTCCAGCCTAGATGACAGAGAGAGACCCTGTCTCTAAAATAAATAAATAAAATAATACAATCGAACAAGTTTTAAAGTACCATATAGTACTCTTCCTTTGCCGATGGAATTTTCTTTTGCTCTGATTCAACTCTGTGTGCTTATATAACCCAGCCTTATGGAAAGTCAGACACCTCTCTTCAGCCCCTTGTCAAAGTTAAAAAGGCTTGTCAATTATAGTTCAAAGGTAGAAAAAATAATGGAAGTTAGGAGGAGGGAGAGCCAAGGTAGAAGGTGGGTATATGACTGTGGCAAAGAACATGATAGATGCTGAGGCCTCCAGAACAAGGAGTACCAAGGTAAAGTCTATGGAATTGAATGCTTCCTCTTTCATAAGAAGTATTCCTTATTTGCTCTGCCCAGATCAGACAGGCCTTGATCCAGCTGCTCAAAGTACCGTCTCTTAAAATCACTTGATGGGGGCTCAACCACTTCATGACTTAAAGACAAAAATGTACTCGTTGAAATCATAAAATCAACATTATGAAAATAAATAGTATAAATTTTACAAACTACTAATTAAGCATAAACGCTCATACCTATTACACATTCAGAAATGGTATCCTTTTAACAACAGTGAAAACCATTCTCACAATGATGATCAGAAATACCCACAGCATGATTCTAAACCCTTGGCAGTGGGGAGTGTCTTTTCTTCTTTAGTCACCTTGATTTTTTTGTACATCTCCTGGCAGTCCATATTTGACAGAGCTCTGTGCTGGTCCATAGCCTGCAGGCTACCTTATAAAATCAATAGCTTTATATTTATTACAGAGTTTGTAATCTTTCTGCCTGTGGTTGTTCCATGCGCTGTCTTGATAAGACAGAAAACACTCAAACTGTATTTCCCCTCTCTATCTCTGTTTCTAGTCTACATTGATAATTGAACAGATTCTTTTGAATGTTAGAGATGGGGCTTTCCTTCAATTTTGAAAAAAATGCATATAGTGCATTCTACAAAAATGTTGTTTACAAAGTGGTACTTCCCTACAAGAATCCTATTGTAGCTGTTGTAGCAAGTGATTTTTAGATTTGTAAGTAAAATGTCTGAGCATAATTTTACTTGGATAAGTCTATTGTTCAGAAACCTGTCCTTCCATGGTCATTGCCCAATTATGACTCTTCTACTCTCTCCTGTCTGCAAGAAGTGTGCTCCAAATCATTTATTCTTTTGGCTGCCTTACTGAAGGCATTGAATTAGATGGCATATGTACTGAAGTCAGGGGGTGGGACATTGGAACAAAGATTTTCACAGAAGCACACAGAGCCAGGGTTCTAGCTCTGGCCAGGCCACTATCAAGTTGCACGACCCTGGGGCCTTTAAGGATCTTCAAGCTCTTCAACGTAAGACAAATGAGTTTGAACAAATGAACCATCAGGTTCCTTCATCTCTAACCCCCTGTTCCCATGAATGTGGCAAAAGGAAGCACAGTGTCCTCACACTTGCCATGAATTGGAACACATTTGCTAATAGGTTCATTCATTTAATACATATACGCCAAGCACCTACTATGTACCAGACACTCTTCCAGGCATTGGCCATACAAAGGTGGAAAAAAGGACAAAAATTGCTGCCATGTGGAGCTTACATTCTATCATTAATAATAGCTGAAATTTATGTTAGTGTTGTCTATGTGCCAGGCACTTTACATGGCTAACACACCTAATCCTCATAACACCTCATTTTACAGATAAGGAAACTGAGGCACATGAAGTAACTTGCCCAAAGTCTCATAGCTACAAGTGATAATGTGAAAATGTGAACCTCAGCAGCAGTGTGACTGCAGAGCTAGCCAACTGTCAATCATTCCTGCACACTACCTTTCTAAGGTGAGCCTGGGTTGTATGTGCAAGTTGCTTATAAGGTAATCATTTATAAGGCAGCTCTATTGTACTATTCTGTGACCAACAGAGGTACCAATGATAACAGTTTATCTGAAAATGTATTTCACAAAGGAAACTTCACAAAATTTGTGAAATGTTAGTAAAGACTTGGAAAATGCTATGAAAGGGGTGGTAGGTAGTCCTGTACTCGTGTACATGCTTTCACCTAATCTGCACAATGGCCTTATGAAGTAGATATTTTTATTTTCTATTTATGTACATGGAAATGGCTCAGAGATGTTAGGAAAACTGCCCAATCAAGAAAGCAGCAGAGTTGGCACTGGAGCTTGGTCTGTTTGGCTGTAGAGCCAAAGTTCTCCTCTTACACCATGCTACCTCTTCTGACAATATGCAATGGTTGTTAGCAGTATTGTTATTCTTAGGTATAAATGTTGCCTATACACGAATTGTTTTTTTCATTTTCAATTTAGTCAACATTACTCACAATTTGAAATATCATTAAGAAGCCTAGTTTAATAGTCAAGACTATGCCAGTAGAATAAATAGACATGACACAGGATGAAGTTGACCTCTCTAGCTCAGAGAATCTTCTGGCTCCTCTGAACTGCTGGCCAAGGAGTAATATTTTGGCAGTAAAATGCAACCACATGACCAATGTTTTTGGCCAGATGAAATGAGCCAGATGGAAGCCCATGAAGCAAAACCCAGGAGCGGGCAGAAGCAGACAATATAAAATCACTGATTCATTTTCCTTTTTCTTTTTTTTAATATAAAAATATTTTTATTTTGATGCTTTTGCTTAGCATTCGTTTAAACCAATATCAATTAGGTTAGAGGACAGTTTAGATATTATTTAATCAGTTTATATTTTAACTGATTACTAAGCCCTATTCTATAACAAATCACATGGTGTTCTGTCTTCAGAGAAAGATTCAGAGTTAAGTAGAGAAGATAGTACATCTGTTAGAATAATGCCTGTCATTATGGAATTTTTTCCTTGTGTGCTAATAGGATCTGGTCAGGAAGCTGGAGGTGGGAGAGTGACCAGCAGTCCCGGTTCTAACACAGACTTCCAGAATTCATACCTGTGCAGGTTTCTTAAACTTGCTCTGCCTGGTTTCCTCATCTGTAAGATAAAGGTAATGCTAGATCTACCTCCCGAGGCTGTTTTGGAGGATGACATGCATGAGCTACTGCATGTATGGGATTGGGAATGCTTCCTGGTGCATAGTAAGTGTCCAATACAGATTAGCTCTATTGTTCTTACTTTGGACTTTCTAACCACATATGTGTGTGGTCTCTAGTCCCTGAACTTCCAATTGTTCTTCTCCTATTTGATACTAATTACATCCATCCTTTTCACTTACCCTAAATAATTAAGTGAGATGAGCTGTAGCACACTAAAAACAACAGTTGTCACATCTGTTACATCTGAAAAGCTTTGAAAACTAAAAAGTGCTATGCAACAGGAGGTATTCTTGGGGTATGCAGAAAGTTACGTCCCCGTGTATTGATTCACAGGTGGCGCTCACTCCCTTTCTAAGATGTGGGTTCAAGACAGCTTTTTCTCATGGGAATTGTGCAGTTTGGTTGGGCAATCACTGATGTGCTACCACTTAGGTTTTGGAAGTAGCAAAGAGTAGCTATGAGACCACACTCTCCTATGATCCCTGTTCATATCTGCTGCTATACAATTTCCAGATCAAAGTTGCAGATTTGATCTTTACTTCCTAAGAATACAGGGGATAATTTAGGGACATCTAGATCTTCTTGTTTGGGCAAATATTGCTTTATCTTTTCATAGCCCAGATATCATTTGTACTTTTGTTTATTGATGCGATTGTCATTCCTCCATCATTCTACTGTTCAGTCTATGTCATACCAAACAAATTTACTCATTAGACCTTCTACATCACGTATAAGCATGCACATACGTACTTAATTAATCACCTGTTTGGCAGCTCTGCTAAAATGCTGGGAAGGAAAAGATGTTGAAACAATTGGCAAAAATGAGACTTGGAGATTTTCTGAGAATTTCTGTCCCATGAACCCTATTACTATAAAGGGCAAGAAAACTAGAAGACACTTTCTGTTTCTGGTCTGTGGAATGCTATGGAATTATCTCTGCCCCACATTCAAATGTACCCTGAGTGACTTTCTCTTCTATTTACATAGTACCTACCCCATACTCATCACATAAAATGTTCCTTTTAACATCCCTTTTTAAGAAGACAGAAAGTAGGAAATGTTTCGTGATTTGTTCTCTTTGGAAGACAGAATCATCTCCAGAAGAGTAATTTTCTATTTAAAGTTTCCTTGAACACTACTGTAGTTTTAAACAATAATATATTTTAAAATACAAAATTCCCTAGTGTTCTCTTATTGGAGTTGTCAGGGTCCACACTCTTTCTAAATGTTTGCTCCTTGATTCTTTCCTTACTTCCCAGATAGTTTTTCCCCATCTTTTTTAAGGTACTATATTTAAACAACCAATATAAACTTATCCACATTGTTTTCTCAAATTTAACATGAGCACATCACTCTCCTCTTTCTTCTCTATAATACTTGGCGGGGGGAGGCGGGGGGCATTGCTCTAACGTAATTAGGTGAATCTTTAAACACATGTGCCAGAACCTAGGCAGATAAATCAGCACCTTGCCCTCAAAAATAGTACTCATCTTTGTAAGCAGTGTCCTAATGCTAACACTTATCCCATTACCGAAAACACAGTTGGCATTCTCTTCTGGGTTCACAGAGAAAAAGTAGTTTCCTTATTATGGAATCCTCTGCTTTCTCTCTTTTTCTGCTCCTCACTCCTCTCCCCATGGCCCTGCTCCACTCCCCTCTCCTGCCTTTCCTTCCCTCTCCCTCTTCTCTTTCAATCCCTCTTTCTGCCTCAAATCAAACTTAATAAGCTATATATTAATCATTTTTGTTTTTTTATAAAAATCTATTTTAACCACATAAGACAAAAAACTGTCACAGCTGAAAGACTTTCAAATCTATTTTGAGCATTGTAAACTGTTTAAGATTGTATTTCTCAAGAGTCAACACTCATTAAATGTATATGATTTGCTATTACTTTAACAAATCAGATACTAATTGAATTTCATATCTTACAGACTTGGCTTTCCATTAGCCTGAATGTTACCAGGGAGCGAAAGCCATGCCAAATAAAAATACTCCAGCTTAAAGGTAAGTGTACTCCCAGTATCATGCATTATTATCCATTTGACAGTCAAAGAAAAATGACACCACAATAGGCACATTTGAAGATTTTCCAAGATATAAAATACTGCTCATAAAATACATGGGAGAAATTCAGTGAAGAAATTTGTCTAATGTTCAGTTCTTTCAGTTGCTTCAATAATGGAATCATATCCAAAGCCTCTTAAAGGTCAAGATAAGCTTAAGTTACTTTCACCATCTAAGGATTTTGTATATTTTTTTAAATTAAGAAATGCAAAAGCAAGGCTGTGACATTATATTTTACATGTTTACATCAAATAGTTTAACACCTTTAATTCCAAGAATGCTATGCAATAAAACTATGCTCTTCAGAAGATAATTATAGCATTTAACTGTGTGTGCATGTGCCTGTGTGTGGTGTGTATATGTGTCTGTATATATATATACTCATGGTACATCTGAGGTATTATGGTATGATAAAAATTTTAAGTTATATAATAAGTACCTTTTTGCATTATTGTCAGTAGATTGTTGTGGCTGAATGCATAATCTCCTTTGGATGAGTGAGGGACCTGCAGAAATGCGAGAGCCAGTCGCCAACTGCCTTCCTACCTCCCTAACCCTTCCACTCAATTCAACTTTTCAACTTATGATAGATATGATCATATCAAGTTGGTTATGCCAATAAAGCATTACGGGGTGATGCCAAATAAGAAAGGGTAACAGGATACTTTATCAAATAGACATTACTGGCATTCTTGCTATATATAAAGAAGCTTCAAACCTCAAAGAGTTTGCAGTGCAACTGGAAAGATAAACTAGAACCTCCAAACAGTGAAAACAGCACATACAAAAAAATAATTATTATGTGGGAGATTGTATACTCAAATTAAGAGAAATAAAGGAAGGATTAAGTCTCTGAAGCTTCCAAAGGAAACGGGCTCATGATGGATATTTGAGATGTCATCCTTACCTCTTAAACTTGTTACAAATTAAGTTTGTTAAAATTACAGATGTGAGGTATCCAAATAGATGAAAAAGTTATCCTTAGCTGCTAATGCATATATTTTTAAAAGGGCCAGAACTTGACCAAAGGAACCTTGAAAAAATATATTTATCATATAGCTTTAAATTTTTATCATATCATAACACCTCAGATAAAATTATCTTTGCCAAACTGAGAGTAGAGCTTAAACTTTGCATTTCGTGAGATTTCTCAAATTCTTTAGTCCATCAAGCTACTGCTTTTACTTTATTCAGCAGTTGGAGATTTATGATATTGAGGAGCTTGCGATCAGATCTCAGTGATGAAGAGAGCCTAGAAGCCACCATATATTGGAAATATGCACAGTAAAGTTAGCAAATAATTGATGTTAAGTTCTGAATGTACAATTTAGTATATAATAAACATGAGAATCACATTCTACAGAATGCAAAGCACATAGTAGGCATATAATTTCAAATTTTCAACCAAATTTTATAGCTGTTACAAACTAATGTAATAAATCGTTAGTTTCTTTTCAAATAAAAATTATATTTATCTCTTGCCAAAGTTTGCTTTTGCATTGTTATAACAAATTTTTAAATTTGATTTCTCTGATTTTATAGTTCCCTAAAAGTTCCAAGGACATTGTCTTCTTTACTGTCTAAAGCAAATAATTAATCCTTATAAATCATTTTAATTCAAACTTTGAATGTTTTATATGCAGGCAAATAAATCAGAATACATTTTAATCCTGTGTTAATGTACATTTCTACATAGGCCTGTCAGCTTCCAGATGTGCTACATTTGGTCTAAATAAGAAAGACCTTATATCCAAAATTTTGCAAACAATGTCACTTCTATTTACTATTGATTGAATAGATACCTTTCAGTGCTATAAATTTTAATCAATAAAAAACAAAAAAGCTTTTATTATAAACAATAATAAAGAATAATCAATCTTCTCTTTATTAATACCTAGAATACGCAAATGAGAAGGAAATCCAAGATTTTTTAAAGTGTTTTCTTTTTTTCCAGTTATTTGGTTAAAATAAGCTGATTTTCTTGTAAAACAGTCATTGACAGTTTAGTGAAGTCATGAGGTCAAGATTTTTAAAATGATTTCCAAAAACAAAAGATCATTAAAATATTTAGTTTGAATTCATGGCATCTAATTCTGTTGGGCAAGATTAACGCTGAATAATTCCCTGAAACAGCATTAGTTTCAATTTTTTCATGTGGATGTGCCCTGACACACTTATAAAGAATACTGTAGTGTTCTTGTTGTTGTTTAGTCAAACAAGAACTCTTCCCTAACATTTAGGTTGACTATATTAAGCCATTAGACAAGTTAATACACTGTTTTTCAGGTGGCAGTAATATGAATGCTTTGTTAAGTTTGCCATTTAACTCTCAGAATTAGCTTTTAAAGTCAGTCAACTTTCTTCAACTTCTGCATCATCTTCTTGGTTCTTATTTCATATACTGTCAAATTAACCAGCATTAGGAGTTAGAAGGTCAACTTAGGGCTTATTTGCAAGGGGCCTAAGGCAGTTAAGCAGTTCTTCCTAGCTACAAAAGGAAAACAGCAATACCTGTAGGACTTTGAGAAACGCAATCTTGATTTGGCTCCTGTAGATGGTCCTGGCACCGTGGCTCCCAGAGGATCCCAAACAAAAGCCATTTGTAAGGACGATGCCAAGATCCACAGGAACCACGAGAAGTCAGAGCTGGTGCCGGGCCCTGGGGCCCTGAGGCCCCGCACGGAGCAGGAGGCACTTGTAGCTGAGTGAGGGCATTTCCTTTGTGCAGTGGTATGCGCTGACTGAGAGGTGGCAGGCTGGCTGAGGCAGGGCTGGAAGGGATGGCCAGGACTTCCTGCTGCATGACACTTGGGCTTTGCAACAGAGCTTGCTTCACTCAGGCCTTATCTCATAATTAATGTGAGAAACACTCCCTCGAAAATTTGTTTTTAAATATAGCCCTAATTAAACAGCATAGTCACATGCCACTCCTGAAAAGCACAACACACACACACATGCATGCACACATGCATGCACACACAATGAAAGGTGTAACTGAAGTGGGTAAACCTTTATATCAGTGTGAACTTTAAAAACTGTAAACCCAGAGGGCTTTATTAAAACTTTTGAAAAAGTAAATACATGCCTATGACTGGGTCATCTGAAAAAGATTACTAAATTTCACACAGCTAACTGCCAACTATAATTTTCCTTATTTCAGCTTCTCTTAAAAAGAGATGGATATAATTCTTAGTCAACCTTCCACAGGATGTAAACAGGATTTAGTTGTCTTGAAAATACCAGTGCCTCTCTACAAGTCAGTGTGAGAAAAACAGGTAGATCACTTTCAGAGCTTTTGGCAGCTTTTCCCCTCAAGGAGCTGCTGCGTCACCTTAGAGAGTGCATTACAATGCATGACTTTGACAACAAAGATCAATTATCTTGTCCATTTTCTATTCCCTAGAAACATTTCTTAACTCTGATAAATCCTTTAAAACAACTTTCTATCAAATTAAATAAATGATGAAAGCCAAATAGAATCTTTCATATGTTTTATGAGTCCAGGACATTTAGGGGAAGCATCTATTTCAAGATAGTGTACCCATGGAGTCAAAGGACCCTAGTGCCGTCATGGGTCGTCACCACTGAGTGGTATTCAATGTTAACAATGCAGCATAATTTCATCAGTCCGTGTCCAAACACTGCCCCGCGGGTAACCTCAACTGTAAACCAAGGGAGAGCGCCACTTCTCCAGGATAAGATTAGAGAGGCTTCAAGTGTCCAAGAGTGAATTTAACCCTCTCTGAACTGGACAAAATTGACCAATAGTTGAGCTCAGTGAACATCACCATATCTGAAATTTTGAGACCTCTAAAGCTCTATCTGTCTCTTGTACACTAAGGGAGTCTTGCATCTTCATATAATTTCAGTAAAAGCATTAAACATTATGCTTATTTTCACAACAGCATCCAGCACACCAGGGGTTCTTAAGAATGTTACAGGTTTCATATCAGCTTTGGAGATGAGTAATGGGAAACATTTTTACAGTTTCACCTCTTCCTTATCAGACACATGAACTCAAAGAAAGTGGGTGAGTGAGAACTGTCCTGAACAGCAGCAACCTTGGAGGAGCACAGAGTTCAAAAATAAACACAACACATTCTCTCTGAATCAACTTGCAATACTGTAATAGTTCACAAACTGTCTTTTTGCTTTTGTATAGCAATCCAAATTTCACATGGGCAAAACAGGTAGCCACTTTCCTGGTGTTCTCAAAGAAGGACTGAAAAGGTGCTTATACTGATGCCAATCTGCCCTTCTGGTGCATGAAATGCTACCATTATCATTTAATTCTTTCAAACTATTTAATTTCCATTTTGGGTAGCTCTTAGGAAATACACACATTCCTGGCAGAGTTAGTACTGAGCGGAACGACTTGGTGCTTAGTAGAATGTCTTCATCTGAGACTAAAGCTAGACAGTGTAAGATAACTGGCCATCTGTGTGAAAAGGGGAGGAATCTGTGTAAAGAGCTGGTGGGGTGGGGTGACTTGAAAGGGAGGGGGAGGGAGGCGACAAAGACAAGCCAAAGAGTGGAAGGGATGTTGCTGGCAAAGATGGACTTTTTTCACCCTCCAGGCAACACAAAGCTCTCATTTCGTCCGGTGGTGTTTAAAATTTTGTAGGTGAAACAGCGTCACTGATTTCTAATAAAAGCTACAGTCTATGTATATGACTTAGGAAGCAGAAAAAAATTTTCATTGTTATCCCAATTTTACTGATAGCAAGAAAACCCTCATCTTTCTATTTAGGTTACAGACAGCAGCACACATTTTCACAAATAATCAACTGCCTTTGCTTACCAATTTACATTTTTTAAAGGATATTCAATTAATGGATATCTAATTGATAAACTATAAGGACATACGAATAATCTAGAATGAATCTGCTAGGGAATGTTCAACTTTTTCTAAAAATGTACAAGGAAGGAGAACCAATCTTGTCATTTTCATTACTGTCAAAAACATTTCCTTCTTTCCCCTCTGCTTCGTAAAGGCAGACATCTAGAACAGTTAAGCAAGATAAAAACAATGGAACTGTAAATGCGAAATTATGAACAGGAAAATCGAAACTCTGCTTCATTTTCCTAGTGTGAAATCAGTTACAGACACAAGAAGTGTCTGCCAACATTAATGTTACTTTTTCTTAAATAATTACTTACCGCCTCCTTTTCATTTCTTCCACACAGTTACACATAATCCCGCTTAGGTTACCAGGCCTCAGTAAGGTCATAGAAATAAGCTACTTATTTCTGAGATTAATCGTGAGCAAAATTAAGCCTTGATTTCAAATATAAGTATCAATATTGTTTTTAAGAACTGGCTAATATTTCACAGACATGAGAATTTAGACATTTGGAAAAAATAAGAAATTAAATACAATGATTTTCTAGGATGAATCTTTACTAGCATTTATATTACAATAGGCTGTTTATAATTTTTACTTCATGGGTATCAAAGAGTAGAAAAGAACAAAGAAGACATCTTTTGAACATTCTAATTACTGTCATTTATTAAGTGTTTATTTTTCTAGATGAATTTTAGTAAAAGCACGATTGAAGAGCAAGGAGAGATGTTCCATCCCTGGGACAATTTATTGTTTACAAGTTGTGCAAACTAATTTTATATGTCCCAGGGAAACTGGATTCGGAATTCTAAACATTGCTCCCATCCAAATTGCTATCCATGTAAGTTCTAACCCCCCTAAAGTATCAGCAAAATGCCCATCTTCTGCCAATAACTTAGCTCTTATGTTCTGCAGAGCTCTAAATAAGGCATCTCTTTTGTCTCTTGAATATTTCTGGGATTTTGGTTCCAAGATTCCAGATGTTACAAATGGCAAATTTGGGTTTCGGTGTCTGACACAGAAACTCAGAATTTCCTTTATAGGAGATAGTTACTATGAATAAAAATGAAACTCTCAAATTTGAGAGTGGAATAATTTAAACATAATCCACATCGGCATTCAATTACTTGCACATCAAGTCTCTAGTTAACAGGCATACAGAGGAGAAGAAGGTTGAACTGAACTTCAGAGAAATAAACAGTTGTATCAGTGGGGTTGCGTTAGGTTGAAAGACATTGCTTCAGGAAACCAGAGCAGGCAGATAGTGGGTTTCAGGATAGTGCTGTATTTTGAAATAGTCTCTGGTTACAGACTCAAAGCCAGCAGAAGTTAACATGGAAGCAAATAACAGACTGTTATTTACCATCTACTTCTGATGAGGGTGTCGTCGTAATTCTATCTTCAGAATGATAGATTGCAAAAGAGTGTGACAAAAGGCAGTTTGACAACGGGACTTGTGTACTCCTTAAAACTAAAGTCCATTCAGTACAAGTAAATGTAAAAAATGATTTTTGTTACATTACTTATCATAATCAACATAAGTTATTTCTCCAAATGAAGTGCTGCAAAATAATACTAAAATTTTCTTTGAATTGCTTGCAAATGTTCATTCTAAACCTTATATGAGTCTATTTGATTGAAAGGCCAATTAATCCATGTTCTGAAATGGGAGACAATTATTTTAAGATTTGGCAACAGTAAAGCATTAACAGAATTGAAGGAACCTCATGGTCTGAAGAACACTGGGAAAGCATGCTCTGTGTTTTAAGCGTCTACAATTGCATTCATTACTCATATATGACCCAGGACACAAACAGACACAAATTATAATTAAAGAGCTAAAATCAGGATATAGACTAAAACAATCAATAAGTGGCATGCTTAAATATAATGATAAAAAATCAATACAACTACGGATTGTGAATCAAAATGTTTTACTGGACACTTAAGGTTTCTACCTACATTATGTTTAGGAATTTTTTTAGCAATTTGGAAAATAACTAAGTCAAACTTTTCTATTCACTAAACTAACAAAGCTCCTTCTGAATACTTGGATAAATGGGGTTGAAGGAAAGAAACCATGGAGGAAGAAATGGAAGAAAAAGAAAATAAATTTTATGTTTATTGAGTATCTACTAAATGACTGACAAATCCCTAAGATATTTTTCTAACTATCCAAAAAATATTTCTAGACTCAAATTCTTTAAAAATCTTGAAATCAGTGTAGACTAATCACTTGAAATAAAGAATTTAACACAATTTTCTAACAAGTGTGTAAAAGTCTTCTGGTGTCACTAATTGTCTTGTTCAATTCTCTGCATATGAAAATTTTAAAGGTCATAAACATTCTTTCTATTTAATATTCTATTCATGAATGCAGTCTTAAATAAAAATCCTACTTAGCTATTGACTGGTGAGTGAAAGAGTGGTGGATATAGGATTACATCTTGAAATTCACTTCCTCCGGAAGTCTTCCCTGCCTCCCCACACCAGGTGATGTCTCCACTGCACTCTGCACTTCCTCTTTGTCAGTGTCATCACGTTAGTAAAGACTTACTCAGTGTCTCACTCCCCTGATAGACCTAAACACTATGAGAACATGGATTACGTCTGCTTTTCATCTGGGTACTCAGTGCTTAGCAAATAGTCTAGAGACATAAACACCACAATTATGTTGGTTTAATAAATTGACAAACCAAATATTTTCAGGGCATCTTAAAAACAAGATGGACCACTTACATTATATTCTTATATGTGCCTAAATAGGGGCCGAAAATTCACAACAGGCAATTTAGGTAAGGCTTATTTAGTTTCTTTTTCCTATTTGATCAATTGATTAATTTTTTTTAATCAAAACACTATTGGGCAAATTTTCAGGACAGCACTTGCAAAGGGGATTAGAGATTAGAGTCACAGTTATGCCACGAACTTGCCATGTGACCTTGAAGATCGTTGCCTGACCTTGCTGAGTTTCAGTGTCTTACCCATTTGGTTCTCATTTGAGAGCCACTGCAAAGAGTTTTTGAGAGGGCTGAATAAAGTAATTCATTCTGAAAACTGCACAAAATTTTAGGCACATACTACTGATGTTTGTAAGCTTTTGGGAGAGGTAGGAAAACTATTTTTATACTGTTAGAAACATTTTCAAGTTCTAAAAATTGTCAATTGGTTACTTCATGAGCATGGTAAGTAGGCATACCATTTTATCAGTTTCAAAAAGAATATCAGCCTTCAGTTTTGATAGATAACACTTTTCTCTATTTGAAATCTTTACATCCCATTTGTGCAAGAATGAAATATTAGCTGTTATATTTTGAAGGTTAATCATATGAAGAAATGTTAATGTTTTATTTGCAGCATTGAAACAGCCTATGAACTTTGTTTACAAGATCTAAAAAAATTAGGTGGCAAGAAATTTTACTAAAACTAGGTGATGGAATTTCTCGATTGTTCAAAACCGTAAGCTTCTCCTAAATACAGAAATATTTCTGTTTATTTTTTGAAAACTTATGGGATCCTAGAGACAGGTTGTTTAATTGGGAAATCATTTGCAACACTGATTCCAACTCATGCTACCTTTATTGTTGATCACGCACCAAATAAGGAAAGAAATGGCTTCTTCCGACTTTTCAGAATTATGCTTACAAATAAGCAAAAGCAGTGATGAAATTGCTAGGCTAAGAAACAAAATCACTCCCTTGGGAGAAAAAAAAAAGACCCCCAATACCAAGAATCCCTAAATAAAAATCTCACGTGCTAAATTTTAGTGCTATGGATTTTTTCTATGACTGTTCAATATCTTGTTAAATCTGGTTATCCATTTGTTGGAGCCACCAGTCATAAACTTCCCCATTCCTGAGTACCTGTCATCCTCAGACCCCTTCCTTACTTGGACACTTGCTGTGCACTGAATGAGTTTACGAACCAAACATCACCATAATGTCATGGTAACTTTTCTAATTCCTCATTTTACTATGATGATATCATCCACTTATTTGGTGTTTAATCTGTGGTGTTTATTGACCTTGCTGAGTTATGATGTCTTATCCATTTGGTTCTCATTTGAGAGAGAGCCATTGCAAAGAGCTTTTGAGAGGACTGAATAGAGTAACTTACATGAAAGCATTCTGAAGACTCTGCACAGAATTTTAGGTTATAATATATATTATATTATCCTCATAATAATTTACCTATGTGCTTTATGTTATTTTATTCTGTATCACCACTGAAGAAATGAAGACTTACGAAGTTGAAATAACTTGCCCCTATGATCATATAGCCAATGAGTAGCAGATCTGAGGTCAAAATTGAGGTCCCTCTTAATTGCAAAACCTATAGGTTAACCAATACATGCCGAGAATATAAGTAAATACAGGAATGAAAAAGGTCAGGTCCCCTTCCTTGAAGAACTAAATCATAAGGGAAGTTTTGAACTTTCACAGGAAAAGCAATTGGTGTCAGGTATAAGATCTACATAATATCACTTAATCTGCCAACTCACGAGCAGACATTATTATCACCACTTTATAGATGAGAAATCTGAGACTCAGAGAGGTTAAGGAACTTGGCCAAAACCACAGAGGTAATATACGACAGACATGTGATTCCAAGTCAGTTTTGCTTATCTCTAAATCTTGTCTCCATTGTGGCTGGCTTACCCTAGATCTTTCGATTCTTAATTCCAGGGACAAAATTGGCCTGTGAGCCTGGGGTGGGACTGAGGCTGTAAGTAGGGGCTGAGTGGGTTCAACTGTGGTAACTAGAGAGACAGAAGGCCTAGAGTATAGTTCGGCTTAAGGAAAAGTGATCCTGTCAGTGTTTGTATGCATTGTGGACTGCCCTGCACTTTTCCTCTGAATATTCTACATAGGAGAAAAATCGCAACACTTTTCAGTCCATCCAACCAAAGGTAACAATGTGCTAGGGGCTACAATAGAAATCCGGATGTTTGAGTAACGGCAAAAGAAAACAGCTTATTGTTGTTGTTTTTGTTTTGTAACAGACTATATAAAACTTAGGGTGCCACATACTAGCTATCTCTCAGGACCAGGTAAGAAATTTATAACAGTCATTTACACAATTAGGCCATTATTAATAAGGCAATAGGACTGGTTCTGGTTTTTGCTTTCAATGTTACCACTAATTTTATTTCTACTGGTTCAGTTGAGTTAAGTGACTTTCCCAAGTTTGGAAAGTGCTAAATAATGGGGTCTTGATGAAAACTGTAGCTTACCTCTAAATTTTAGAGAATAAGCCATTTTTATATTAGAGATTTTTTGTTGTTGTTGTTAAACTTACTACCTTAAAAATGTAGAAGTAATTTGAGAACACATAATTGTTATTTCATTGGTCAGATGATATTCAGTAAAATCATTTATAGCAAAATTCTGAGTTAAATTTGACTTGTTTTTGTTTGATATATATGCTATAGATGAGTCTTAAGGGATTGAACTTATATTTGAAAATAAAACAAACTTTGGTCAAAGAAACAAAATTATAATTATGGGTTTTTAAGTCTCACCAGGCACTGGATGGTGAAATGCATGAGGCAGCAATTATTCTTCTAAATATTCTATAAGTGACCCTAACAAAAACACACAATGCTTTGAAATAAACACAGCTAAAAGATATAGACTAGCAAGCTACTTTCTACATGGAATTTTGTTCAACAGCTAATCAAACCAACCAGCCTCCCTTCCTTCTTTACTTCCTCCCTATTGCCCACCTTCCTTCCTTCCTCCCTTCCCTTCCTTTTCCTTCCCTTCCTTCCCTCCTTCCCTTCCCTTCCTTCCTTCTTTCCATCCTTCCTTCTTTCCTTCCCTTCCTTCCTTCTTTCCTTCCCTTCCTTCCCTCCTTCTCTTTCCTTCCTTCCTTCCTTCCTTCCTTCTTTCCTTCCTTCCCTTCTTCTATCCTTCCCTTCCATTCCTTCCTTCCTTCCCTCCCTCCCTCCCTCCCTCCCTCCCTCCCTCCCTCCCTTCCTTCCTTCCTTCCTTCCTTCCCTTCCTTTCCTCCTTCCTTCTACTCACAAATGCATGTTTAGCATCTCCTACGTGCCCCAGGCTATGCCAGCTGCCTGCTAGTAGTCAATGATGAACACAATTCATGCCCAAAGAGAACTTAGAGCTGAATGAACCAAAAACTGTAACTCAAGGGTAATAAAAAATTTGACAGGGCTTACATTTATTTAAAGTATCAGGGCAACAAGAAGAGAAGGAATAGAAAATATTTACAGAAATAAAAAATTACATTTTAATTATATACATTTAAGAAAAAAAATGTATATAATTAAGAAGAAGGTGACTAGGTATAAAGCTCATGCCTGTAATCCCAGCACTTTGGGAGGCGAAGGCGGACAGATATCTTGAGCCCAGGAGTTGGAGACCAGCCTGGGAAACATGGCTAGATCCCATCTCTACAAAAAAGAGACAAGTTAGCCAGGCATGGTGGTACATGCCTGGGGTCCTAGTTACTTGGGAAGCCGGGGTGGGAGGATCACCTGAACCTGGGAAATCGAGGCTGTAGCGAGTTGTGATTGTGCCACTGAACCCCAGCACTCCAGTCTGACTGACAGAGTGAGACCCTATCTCTAAAAAACAAACAAACAAACAACCCAAGAAGATGATTTTTCAGATCATCAACATTAAAAACAAATCAAAGGAGGTATTTTTGGTGAAATGCTAGTCTGTAACACTGGCCTGGGGGAAATATTTGGCCTCAACCAGTTAATTCTTACTCTTCTGTTAAAGTGGAAAGAGCACAGGAGAGATACATTTATACAGAAGTTCCTATTTCAGCCCAGTGGGTCTAAATAGGGGCTTCATGACTGGGGGTACAGAGATGGGTCCTGGTGCCTCCTTACAAAAGCTTCCAAACCAGAAAGAATCTTACCTCAGAACAAATATCTCTGTAACCTGTGGTAGTAAGCTTCTTCTCAATACCGCTCACAACATGAAAACTGACAAACGGTCCCTTTGAATCCTTCTTATACACATAAAGAAAAAAGTAACCATGCCTTAGTAGGGCAATCAGTCCTGGAATAGTCCAGAATGAGCTGAATTAGGGATGTCTAAAATATAAACTTGATAGAGCATATAAGACTTGTTTCAGAGTAAAAATTTAGGATACTTGCCATGTCAAAAAGAGTTTTTTCCCCCTCAAGATGGTATTATGAACATTTTCAAAAATACAGAAAAATTGAAACAAGTTTGCAGTGAACACCTGTGTATCTATTGTTCAGATTCCAACAGTGACATTTAAGAGACTGCTTCTTAACAGGTGATTATCATGAGAGCAATTATTTAGATGAGACTCATCTGAATAATATTTAGGATTGTGCCTATGTTGAACCTAAGTTATAAGTCTCTATGTTTTCTTCTGGAGTCCGTTTTGAAGAGTCGACTTTGTACAGGAAAGACAATGTGGTTTTTCCTATGTCATATAAAGCACAAAATAAATTTGAATTTCTAAATCTTACTAACAAAAATAAATTCAGGATAAAAAGTAAATCTAAAGATATGCTCAAGATTATGAGTTATCCAAATCAATACCCATTTAAGTGATAAAAGCTATCAACCATGAAGTTTTATTCCAGTTTAGTCCTAGGTAATATGTTTTTGGAATTCTCTGAAATAAGAAAATTGTTGGTAAGTTATAAGTCAGTCAAGCACTTGGGAATGAGATGACTGGGAACTTTCCACAGTTACTGATATTGTACAGACTAAACTATGATATTTATAAATCAAGAGATGTTTTAGTAAGCAGGATGTTTTTAGGTTTTCTGTGGGTTTTATTATTTTGTTTCCTTTTGATATATTTTAAATGAACATTATACAAACGTTCGGTCTTGTTATGAACAAGACATAGCACTTTTCTAATAAATGAAAAAAAAATCTCAACCTCAATAACTCTATTTTTATTCAATTATTTCTGATGTGGCTAGTGTAAAAGTCAGCTTGCTAACTTCTCAGCAATTTGAAATGCAGGTCAAGGTCAGATGACATCACAAGAGTGACAGAGAAAACCTAATTTTAGTCTCCATGAAACTGAAGAACTCAACACAAATGACTACTGAACACTCAGCCCATGTTTGGAGTTGTACGCTTGCAAAGGCATCCTATCAGGAAGGAGCAAGTACTGCAGAGAGTCGTGGAAGAAGCTAGTGTGCTCTCAGGTGCTCCAAGAGCTGTGGAAAATCTCAGATTCAGACTATCGACTTCTCAAGTACATTCAAAGAATGTGTATTTGCAACTCTAGTATAAACTCATTAAAGCAGAAGTTCAGAGAAAATAGCTAATATAGCTATAAATAGCAGAAAGTAGCATTTTCCAAAAAAGTTAATGTTAATACTTTGTTTAAAAGCATATTATAAAATTGTCAATACTAAGTAGAATCTAATTACTCCTGAAAAGCATTTCTCATTTAAAATCTATTAATTAAAATATGCACCAAAATGTTGATCAAGTTATTTCTGGGTAATAGAATGATAGATGTTTTAAAATTTTATTTTCCATAATGATTGTATTTTCTACAATAAAAATGATGACTTTTATGATCAGAATAAATGAAGTACATGTTATTAAAAAACTGGAGTAGTCAAGTTTCTTTTTTTCCCACCAGGAATTTTAGGTTTTTAGTTTATTGGACTTCAAACAAAGGTCAAGAGTAAAGACTTTTGAATCATATTAAATTAAACATGTCTCACAGATACTTTACACATTGGTGAGATGTTAAGTGGTCAGAGAGAGAAGTCCTGAGAAGCCAGATAAGCATACACATCATTTAACACCTATGATGGTATTATTTAAAATGAAATCATTAATAGAAGCAGCATGATGCAGTTTGCAGAAGCACAACTAGAGAAGACAAGAAATCTGCCTTACAGAGCCTAAGAAGAGGTATGGCGAGGAAAAAGCAAGAGAGAGAAAGAAACGGAGCTCTTAATAGATGTAAAGAAATCTACTTTGTGCCAGTTTGCAAAGAAATTTTCCTTTATGAAGAGCAGAACTCCTAACAGATGTAAAGAAACCCACTTCGTGTCAGTCTGCAAGGAAATTTTCCTTTATGAGGAGCTAGATGTTTGCACAGCGCCCTCTTGTGAAGAGAGGTTTTCGTGACTGTACCTTCACCCCAAGAGCCAAGAGCTTCAAGTATCCTTCCAGAGCAATTGCTTAGCTTTCATCAGCTGAGGATTAACTTCCAAGGCTTTTTGAGGATGCATATATGGGTTTGAGTAACACACAGACTTGACATCCGAATTCTCTATTATTAAATGTGCACATAAATATTCCATAGAGTTATGCTTCTTAATGATAATGCTTTAAAAAGAACTTCCTAAAATAGGAAATTAGCATCTATGTTTGTTCCCATGACTTGCGAAACTTGCTCTTTTGCTCTGATGAATGCTGTTTTTCCAATTGGTAAAAGAAAATTGAAAAATTGAAAATTGGGGACTATATTAAAAATCAAAAATTGTCCATTCATCTTAAAAATATGGAGACATTTATTTATAAAATGTTAGTATGCTTGAGTGCCATTTGAAAATGCATTAGGCACCTGAAATTTCATATAATAGTCACTGACAAAAATATTACCATTTGAGTAATATGAGAATTAGAGACATTTGGTGTGCTTGATTTAGCATGTTAATTAGAATAAAAATCTTTATTCATGTAAATGATTCCACTGATTTGCAATTATCTGGATAACTGCTCAACAGGAAAAACCAAATTTTAGATACTTCTCCCAAAAAAATAAATTACTGTGGAATATGGTACAATGTATGCAGGAAGAGTTGTGCGTTATGTGATATGCTGACTCAAAACAGGAGAGAAAATGACTTCTCACATTCAGTTGAACAATTGATTGGGAAGTGAGTACAGTCAGTGTCTGTGCTATGTATTTATTGAGGAGCTCATCCATTGCTACTCACTTTCCTAATCAAACCTTCATGAAAAACATGCTTAGAACCCTGAGCTAGGTAAATAAGAATGTGTGGCTTAGCACAAATCATAATTAAAAAGCAATGGCAACACCAAAGGATGGGTTGGGGTGTCCCTCCATAACCACTACAAGGTTTTCCAAACCCACCACAAATAAACATGTCAAAAATAAAAACGACGTGCTTTCTATGTAAATGCAAATTCAAGACAAGTCCCCAAGATCCCTTGGCTCTCAATCAATTATCATCACTTCTCAATCTACTACTATCTAGAAATTCTACTGTGGCCTTTGCTCAAAGTTCAGAGCATTCATTGATGAAAATCATTGTATTCATGTGGAGGAGATGACATGAGGCAGACAAGGATGAGAACAAGTCTGTGTAGAAAACTACACATATCCAGTTATTGTGCAATGGACTTTTGAATAGGCTTGTGAAAAAGACGAACGCCTCCCAACTTTATCTCCATCCCTGATATTTTGCCTGGTTTGGTTTTCAGAATAGTGTATCAATCTCCTTCTTGGACACTGACATATGGATATTCAATAGTCTTAGGTTGAATTCCTTCCAGGGAAATTGTGCAAAATTTTGGAGTGGACAGTTTATTTGGAGAAGAGGCAGGAAGGCGATTCTAGGAAGTAAAAGTTAGGTGATGGGGAAATGGGATAGCCAAGGAAGAAAAGTTAATAGAATGCATATTAATAAGAAGGGGCAGATGGGGCCCAATCTCCCCAGGGACCTTTTGAGGGACCGCATATACATATGCCTCAGGACTGTCCCACTGGAGAATGTGGAACCCGGAGTATATGAGCACCAACTCTGGACCCTCAATGTTAGAGTGTTGCCACTGGGAATGTTAAAAACTCCTGTAAATGGTCTCAGCAGGCTTCTTTGTACTGCAGAAAGCCCCCAGGTGCCTGAGACTGGAAAGTGACTGAGTCTGCCATAGCCTCAGGAGAATTCTAGAGTGGATGGACGTAAATGGGGTAGCGCTCCAAGCATTTTTCACAAACAGGACTATCAAACTCAAGATGCTCAAACAGAACCACCCCACCACTAAACTTACTCCTCCCTTGAACTCCCCAGGCTCAATAAATAAAAACACACATTTCCAATGTGCTCAGGCCAAAAATCCTTGAATCATCTTTGACTCATCTCTTTTTCTCTCACTCTATGTAAAAATCCATCATCAAACACAGTTAGCTCTGGTTTCAAAACATTGCCAGAATCTGATCACTTCTTGCCATCTTCACTGCCATCACTATTGTCTCCTTCCAAGGCTATTGCAGTGGCCTCATAACCATTTTCCCTGCTTCTACTCTTGCTGCAACTCTATTCTTCACAGAGCACCCACAGTGATCCTTTGAAAATGTATGCCATTTCTCTTTGCCATGAAAATGTATGCCAAACCTTTACTGGTTTCCCACTCCATTTGGGATAAAATCCAAACTCTGTACCTTGGTTTTCAAAAGACTTCTCCTCTCTTTCTGACTCCTTTTCTATTCTCTCTCTTGCTTACTTGGTTCCCACAATACTCATTTTCTTCCTGTTCCTTAAACACAATGTGCCTTCTCCTAAGGGGCTTTGCACTTGCTATTTCTTTTTCCTGAAACATTCTTCCTTTGGGAATCTGCATAATTCACTCATTTTGTTAAGATTTAAATGTCAGTTTAACAGACAGGGATACCTATTCTGACTTTTTAATCTAAAATCACACTTCCATTACTATTTCTTTACTCTGCATTAACTTTTTTTCATAGAACTAACCATCATGACATAATTTTGAATGCGTTTATGTATTTCATATATTTTGTCCTATCCTCCCCACAAAAAAAAAAAATTAAATTCTTTCAGAGGAGAGACATGTTGATTCACTGCTGTTTGGCCAACAACTAGAATAGGTCTGGATAGTGGTAATGGTTTGATATTATTTGCTAAGTGAATTAATTCACTGTTCTGAGAGTCAGATGAGATAAATATTGATACTTATTAAACACTTAAACGTTATGATTGATATTACCCTATAAAAAGTGTAAGCAGCCTCTGCTTTCCAGAAATATGAATATCCAAGGTGTAGTGAAATTACCAGAGTTTAGGACCTGCAAGCTTGTCCAACCCACGGCTTGTGGGCTACATGGCCCAGGATGGCTTTGAATGTGGCCCAACACAAATTCATAAACTATCTTAAAACATTATAGGAGATTTTTTGTTTTTTGTTTTTATTTTTTTTGCTCATCAGCTGTCGTGTTAGTGTATTTTATGTGTGGCCCAAGACAATTCTTCCAATGTGGCCCAGGGAAGCCAAAAGATTGAACATCCCTGAGAGGGTAAATCACTCTATTATGAGCAATGGTAGTTAGGAACAGAAAGGAAAGAAAGGTTGAGACTGGACTGTGAAGGAACTTGAATGATATGTTAGGTGTGGGACCTTTGTTACATTTAGAAGTGAAAAGTTACCAAGTGTTTCTGAACAAGGGAGTGAAATAATAAAAGCAGAATTCACTTCAGAACAATTGATATTTTGATTCTACTTGCAAGGACTTGAGCAGGAAAGATTGGAGCTAGAGAAACAATGTCATGAACTTTTCCCACCTTGAATCCTCCTTTTTCCCAATATTCAAGACACTGGCATATGTACTGGCATATATGTACTATTTGCATCTTTTCAACTTAGTTTGAAGACTACCGTGTCATCAAATATTTTTCGTACTCAGTTAAGGTGGTTTTTGATCTTACTGCGGATGTTACACTACCATACCTTGTTTAGCTGAAAAAAAGGTCTGTCCATGATTTCTCTGGAATTGAAAGTGAACCTACAATAGATGTGAAAAGCTCATATCCATTCTTCTTCAGGTTATCTAAGAACTTTATAACTAAAGTATTAGAAAAAGATAAATTTGGGCATGAATATGCTACAGGTTATCTGGTGAGATATAGGTATGAGTCAACAGGAATAAACACGTCAAAGGCATCTGTAGTGCTTAGCAAAGTTTCTTTACATCTCTAATTTGTTTTTTACCCAGGGCAAAATGCAAACTGCAGTCTTCTTTTCTCTAAAGGAGTGTTGTAAAGAAAAAGAGTGGAATATGCTCATGCTCTACTAGACTCTGAACCTCCTGGGGCTGTATAACCCTGGGACTGCCCAGCATAGTAGGAGTGAAATAAATGTATGTTAAATGAATCCATTAAACTTCTTAGAAGATAGACTCCAAGGAAATTTCATTATTTTGTTTGAAATTCTGCTTTCCCTCATGTAATGAATATTTAATTCTGTTTTGTTCCAGAAAGGACTGAAGGCTTCTCTATTTCCTTTAGTAATTAGCTTAAATAAACCAACTCATCCATTTCTCTATCTACCCAATGGACAATAGAAGAAGCTTACGTGTCTCATAGCTTTATCTGTACCTTGATATGTTTGAGAATATTTCATATATATAAACCAGCAATGATCATTTGAGGAAACAAACCAGTAAACTTTACAAGCAATTATAATTTGAGGATATAAACTTTAAATTCTAGAATGTTGGACACATCTTTGAAAATAATTCCAAATGACTAATAGACTCTATTAGTTTATGTTACAAGCCAATTTGGTTCAAAGTTTTAAAATGAAGAAAAAATTGTATAAGTAGAAGTTAAAGTTCTAAGCATAGTTGAATGAAATCATCTACTCTCAACTCAATATTTTCACTCAGTTCATCAAATTATTTGAAAAGTAGACATGTGCGCTGCACAGAGAACAGTAGATCCTGAGCCATTACTCCTGCTTGTGGGGCACAGAGAAGGCATTCAGACCTGTGCCTGCCACCACCCCACCCCCAGCCAACACCACCTCCAGTGTGACTGTGCACACAGGCTCCAGCAAGTGCCTCCTGCCCACCTCTCTAAGCTGCATTGCCTCTGCCATTCTTGTGAACATCTGCAGGGAGGCAGGCACCCCTGCAACCACTAGCAGTTTACTGCAGCTATCCTATCTCAGCACACCCCAGCTGAGTGGATTCCAAACCTTGAAGAGTGAGAGAACAAAGTTGGGGCCTCATACAAGTACCCCAGAGTTAGTGCACACAGTCCAGAAGTTGGGAGCTGAGCATTGGACCCCTAAAATCTTCCAGAAATGAAGCCAGTCAGCTGATTCCACCTTATACCACAATCAAACTCTCAAGGTCATCAAATACGATAAAAGGAAAAAAAAATTCAAATGTCAGCAAACTCAAAAATTAAAGGTAGAAAAGTCCACAAAGATGGGAAAGAGTCAGCACAAGAACTCTGAAAACTCAAAAGGCCAGAGTGCCTTTCTTCCTCCAAACAACCGCATCCCTTCTAAAGCAAGGCTCTGAACCAGGTTGAGATGGCTGAAATGACAGAAATATTCACCAAAATATGGACTGGAATGAAGATCACCGAAGTACAGAAGTATGTTGAAACCCAATGGAAGCAAGCTAAAAATCATGATAAAACAATGCAGGAACTGACAGACAAACAGCCAGCATAGACAAGAATGTCACCAACCTGATAGAGCTGAAAATATTAGAATTTCATAATGTAATTACAAGTACTAATAACAGAATAGCCCAAGTGGAGGAAAAAATCTCAGAAATCTCGGAGTTTGAAAACTGGCTCTTTAAAGTAAGACAGCCAGACAAGAATAGAGAAAACAGAATGAAAAGGAATGAACAAAACTGAGAAATACAAGATTAAGTAAAGAGACTGAATCTACGACTCATTGGTGTCCCTGAAATACATGAGGAGAATGAAGCCAACTTGGAAAACATATTTGAGGGTGTTATCCATGAGAACTTCCCTAACCTAGTTAGAGAGGCCAACATTTAAATTCAGGAAATGAAGAAAACCCTGGTAAGATACTTCACAAGAAGGTCATCCCCAAGACACACAATCATTAGATTATCCAAGGTTGAAATCAAATAAAACATGTTAAAGGTATCTAGAAAGATAAGGTCACCTACAAAGGGAAGCCCATCAGACTAACTGTGGACCTTTCAGCAGAAACTCTACAAGCCAGAAGAGATTGAGGGCCAATATTCACCATTCTTAAAAAAAAATTCCAAACAAAAATTTCATATCTGGCCAAACTAAGCATCATAAGTGAAGGGAAAATAATATCCTGTTCAGACAAGCAAATACTGAGGGAATTTGTTACCACCAGACATGCCTTACAAGAACTCCTGAAAGAAACACTAAATATAGAAAGGAAAGACCACTACCAGCCACTACAAAAACACACTGAAGTGTACAGACCAATGATTCTGTAAAACAACCATATAAACAAGTCTGCAAAATAACCGGCTAACATCATGATGACAGAATCCAATTCAAACATAACAATATTAACCTTAAACGTAAATTGACTAAATGCCTCAATTAAAAGACACAGAGTGGCAAGCTGGATAAAGAACTGAGACCCATTGGTATGCTGTCTTCAAGAGACCTATCTCACATGCAATGATACACACAGGCTCAAAATAAAGAGATGGAGGAAAATCTACCAAGCAAATGAAAAACAGAAAAAAACAGGGGTTGCAATCCTAGTTTCTGACAAAAAAGACTATAAACCAACAGAGATAAAAAAGACAAAGAAGGGCATTACATCATGGTAAAGTGTTCAATTCAACAAGAAGATCTAATTATCCTAAATATATATGCACCCAACAGAGAGAAGCACTCAGATTCATAAAGCAAGTTCTTAGAGACCTTCAAAGAGACCTAGACTCCCACACAATAATAGCAGGAGGCTTTAACATCTCACTGAAAATATCAGATCATCAAGACAGAAAATTAAGATATTCAGGATCTGAACTCAGCACTGGATCAACTGGACCTGACAGATGTCTACAGAAGTCTCCACCCAAAAACAACAGAATATACATTCTTCTCATTGCCACAACCACATACTCTAAAATTGATCACATCATCAGAAGTAAAACACTACTCAGCAAATGCAAAATAACTGAAATAATAACAAACAATCCCTTGGACCAGAGTGCAATCGAATTAGAAGCCAAGGCTAAGAATTTCACTCAAAACCATGCAATTACATGGAAATTGAATGCCTTTTCTCCTGAACTCCTGAATGCCTTTTGGGTAAATAATGAAATAAAAGCAGAAATCAGTAAGTTTTTTGAAACAAATGAGAACAAAGATACAACATACCAGAACCTCTGGAAAATAGCTAAGGCAGTGTTAGGACACATATTTATAGCACTAAATGCCCAGATCAAAAAGTTAGAAAGATCTAAAGTCAACAACCTAACATCACAACTAAAAGAACTAGAGAACCAAGAGCAAACAAATTCCAAAGCCAGCAGAAGACAAGAAATAACCAAAATCAGAGCTGAACTGAAGAATATTGAGACACAGAAAACCATTCAAAAGATCAGTGAATCCAGGAGCTGTTTTTTTTTTTTAATTAATAAACTACATAGACCACTAGCTAGACTAATAAAGAAGAAAAGAGAGAAGATTCAGATAAATACAGTCAGAAATGATAAGGGGGATATTACTACTGACCCCACAGAAATACAAACAACCCTCAGAGAATATTATGAATACCTTTATGCACATAAACTAGAATCACTAGAAGAAATGAATAAATTCCTGGACACATATACTCTCCCAAGACTGAATCGGGAATAAACTGAATCTCTGAACAGACTAATAAAAAGCGCTGAAATTTACTCAATAATAGCCTACCAACCAAAAAAATCCCAGGACCAGAAAGATTCACAGCCAAATTCTACCAGACATACAAAGAAGAGCTGCTACCATTCCTGCTGAAATTATTCCCAAAAACTGAGAAGGATGGACTCCTCCCTAACTTATTCTACAAGGCCAGCATCTTCCTGAGACAAATACCTGGTAGAAATACAACAAAAATTTAAAACTCAGGCCAATATTCTTGATGAACATTGATGTAAAAATCCTTAATAAAATACTGGCAAACCAAATCCAGCATCACATCAAAAAGCTTATCCACCACAATCAAGTAGGCTTCTTCCCTGAGATGCAATGTTGGTTCAACACATACAAATCAATAAATGTGATTCATCACATAAACAGAACTAAAGACACAAAGCCCACAATTATCTCAAAAGATGCGGAAAAAGGCCTTGATAAAATTCAATATTGCTTCATGTTAAAAATTTTCAATAAACTAGGTATTGAAGGAACGTCACTCAAAATAATAAGAGCCATCAATGACATACCCACAGTCAACATCATATTGAATGGGAAAAAGCTGGGAGTATTACCATTGAAAATGGGCACAAGACAAGGATGCCCTCTCTCACCACTCCTATTCATCATTTTGGAAGTCCTGGACAGGGAAGTTAGGTAAGAGAAGGAAATAAAGGCATTCAAACAGGAAGAATGGAAGTCAAACTATCCCAGTTTGCAGATTACACAATCCTATATCTAGAAAACCACATAGTCTCAGCCCAAAAGCTTCTTAAAGTGATAAACAACTTCAGCAAAGTTTCAGGATATGAAATTAAAGTGTGAAAATAACTAGCATTCCTATACACCAGCAACAGTCAAATTGAGAGCCAAATCAGGAATGCAATCCCATTTACAATCACCAGAAAAAGAATAAAATACCTAGGAATACAGCTAACCAGGGAGGTGAAAAATCTCTACAAGGAGAACTACATAACACTGCTCAAACAGATGAGAGATGACACAAAAAAATAGAAAAACATTCCATGATCACGGACAGAAAGAATCAACATTGTTAAAATGGCCATACTGCCCAAAGCAATTTATAGATTCAGTGCTATTTTTGTTAAATTACCACTGAGTTTCTTCACAGAACTAGAAAAAGCTATTTTAAAATTCATATGGAACCAAAAAAGAGCCCGAAAAGCTAAGGCAATCTTCAGCAAAAAGAACAAAGCTACAAGCATCATGCTACCCAACTTCAAACTATACTACAGGGCCACAGTAACCAAAACGGCATGGTACTAGTACAAAAACAGACACATAGACAAATGGAACAGGATAGAGAACCTTGGAATAAGACCATATACCTACAACTATCTGATTTTTGACAAACCTAACAAAAGCAAGCACTGGGGAAAGGATTCCCTATTCAATAAATGAGACTGGGATAGCTGGCTAACTATATGCAGAAGATTGGACCCCTTCTTTATATCATATACAAAACTTAAGATGGATTAAATAGTTAAATGTAAATCCCAAAGTTTAAAAACCCTGGAAGACAACCTAGGCAATACCATCTTGGACACAGAAACAAGTAAAGATGTCATGACAGGCCGGGTGCGGTGGCTTACGCCTGTAATCCTAGCACTTTGGGAGGCTGAGGCAGGCATATCACAAGGTCAGGAGATCGAGACTATCCTGGCTAACACAGTGAAACCCCCTCTCTACTAAAAATACAAAAAATTAGCTAGGCGTGGTGGCAGGCACCTGTAATCCCAGCTACTTGGGAGGCTGAGGCAGGACAATGGCATGAACCCAGGAGGCAGAGGTTGCAGTGAGCTGAGATTGTGCCACTGCACTCCAGCCTGGGTGACAGAGCAAGACTCTGTCTCAAAAAAACAAAACAAAACAAAAAAAACATGTCATGACAAAGACACCAAAAGCAATTGCCAAAAAAGAAAAAATCGACAAACGGGATCTAATTAAATCAAAGAGCTCTTGCACGGGAAAGGAAGCTATCAATAGAGAGAGCCTATAAAATGGGAGAAAATTTTTGCAAACTATTTATTCAACAAAGGTCTAATATCCAGCGTCTATAAGGAACTTAAACAAATTTACAAGAAAAAAACAACCCCATTAAAAAGTGGGCAAATAACATGAACAGGCACTTTTCAAAAGAGGACATACATGCAGCCAACAATCATATGAAAAAGTTCTCAACATCACTGATCATTAGAGAAATGCAAATAAAAACCACAATGAAATACCACCTCACACCAGTCAGAATGGCTAGTGTCACAAAGTCAAAAAATAACACGCTGGCAAGATTATGAAGAAGGAACACTTATACATGCTTGGTGGGAGTGTAAATTAGTTCAACCATTGTAGAAGACAGTGTGGCAATTCCTCAAAGACCTAAAAAAGAAATACCATTTGACCCAGCAATCCCATTACTGGGTGTATACCCAAAGGAATAGAAATTGTTCTATTATAATGACATAGGCATGTGTATGATCATTGTAGCACTATTCACGATAGCAAAGACACAGAGTTAACCTACATACTCATCAATGATAGACTGGATAAAAAAAATGTGGTGCATATACACCATGGAATACTCTGCAGCCATAAAAAAGAATGAGATCATGTCCTTTGCAGGAAAATGGATAGAGCTGGGGGCCATTATCTTTAGCAAACTAATGCAGGAACAGAAAACCAAATACCATATGTTCTCACTTATTAGTGGGAGCTAAATGATGTGAACACATGGACACAAAGAGGGGAACGACACACACTAGGGCCTACCAGAGAGCAGAAGGTGGGAGGAGGGAGAGGATCAGGAAAACTAACTAATGGGTACTAGGCTTAATACTTGGGTGACAATTAAATAATGTGTACAACAAGCCCCTGTGACCCATGTTTACCTATATAACAAACCTGCACATGTACCCCTGAACTTAAATGCTAAAAAAGAGAACTCAGAATAAAAAAGAAAGAAAAGTACACACAAGTATACAGTCCTCCATCTCCTAGGTTCTAAAAGCTCTAAGAAAACTATTAGAAAAATACATAGTGAATTAAGAAAAAATTATTCCTTATAGTTCCTACATTGTGTCTTTGCTTGTACTATGTTCACCCTTTTAGGTATGTTTGTACAAAATGAGAAAGGAATAAAAACCAACATTTTTAGAGAATAATTCATGCTACTCAAAACAATCATGAGGAAAAGCTGGGCTGAAACTAGTGACAAGATTTTGCATTGTGCCACATGGCCATCACATTTTTGCCCATATGATTTATGAGATTTCTTCAAAATTTTTATACCACGTCATTCTTAAGGAATTCTTTGCTCAGGACAAAGTCCAAGTTAGCATCTTTCAGACCCCTGCTGTCTTTCCACCTCCTCTCCACACACACCCATTTATAGGGAAAGGCAAGGGCAGAAAGCAGATTTGGAAGAGAAAAAGGATAGAGGAGCATGAGTGTGTGTGCCCATGTGTGTGTTTGTGTGTGTGTGAGATGTGTCCTGCTTTACCACAGTCCAGGCAGCTTACAGGGAAGTCTGTGTTCAGTATCAGCACTTCAGGCCTCTCCAGCAGGCCCTTGTTTCCTTCCTGGTCTTCACTGCCTAGTGAATGGCAACTAAGCCACAACACCCAAACCTGAGACAAATCATCCCATCCCAGGGCTAAAAAAGTGACTCTAATTATGTGTCTGCCTAACAATCAATAGTTCATTTAAATTGATTGTCTGATACATAAGTAATTTCCTTATAACCTTCTGACTTTTAGCACCACTGATCTAAGAATCACACCAAAAAAAGTGCTGTCAGAATGCAAAAATGGTTTTCTGTTTGAATAATATTTATTTTTTATGACCATATGAATGATAAATATTCATGACAGAAATTTGGAAGATTCAGAAAAGTAAATTTAAAAAACAATCACCTATACCCAGAGGCAACTTGTAAATCTGGCTCATTTTCTTTATTTGTATATGTATATACATATATTTCTGCATCTAATTTTAACATTCAATTGAGATTTGATATATGTAACTTTTGGATTCTGCTTTGCATTCATGGTTTACTATAAGCCATTTTCTCTATCATTTAATGTCATTTGAAAACATTTTTAATGGTTGAGAAGATTCTATTGGCTGGGTCTAATATCAAAATTTATTTAAACATTAGTTTATGTGGAATATGTAGAATATACCTAGGTTCTCAATATTATATGCATTTTTATGGTGAGTATCTTTGATCATAAATATTTTAATATCCCAAATTACTTCCATAATCCAAATATCTACAAGCAGCATTACTAAAGGGTAGAATTTTTAAAATATCAATAATTATTTTAGATTTAGGGGCTACACGTGCAGGTTTGTTACATGGGCATATTGTGTGATGCTGAGGTTTGGGGCGGTGCTGATCCTATTACCCTGGTAGTGAGCATTGTACCCAGTAGGTAGTATTTCATCCCTTATTCCCCTTTCCCCTCCCCGCTTTTGGAGTCCTCAGTGTCTACTCTTACCATCTTTGTGTCCATGTGTTAAAGAGTAGGAGTAATTTTGAGGCTTCAGGCTTCTGCTGATTTTTAAGCATTTTTCTGAAATAAAACTTTCAAATTAGTACAAAAATCAATGTAACAGATGACATCTGTCAATACACATTAATATATGCATAAATCATATGCATTTTATTATGATTTTGTAAAAGATTGACACAACATAATTCAAAATAACTTATTTACTACAAAGACGACTCACCACATGAAAATTGGTCAGAATCTAAGGCAATTAAAAATTATTAAAAGAGGCCGGGTGTGGTGGCTCATGTCTGTAATCCCAGCACTTTGGGAGTCTGAGGCGGACGGATCACGAGGTCAAGAGATGGAGACCATCCTGGCTAACACGGTGAAACCCCATCTCTACTAAAAACACAAAAAATTAGCCAGGCGTGGCAGCAGGTGCCTGTAGTCCCAGCTACTCGGGAGGCCGAGGCAGGAGAATGGCATGAACCCCGGGTGGTGGAACTGGCAGTGAGCTGAGATTGCGCCACTGCAGTCTAACCTGGGTGACAGAGAGAAACTCCGTCTCAAAAACAAAAAAACAAACAAACAAAAAATTATTAAAACATGAAAAAAAATCCCATCATATAAATACTCAATTTTGGCCATATTTTATGAAAAGGCCAAAAGCAATCAAAAAAAAAAAAAAAAAAAAAGAGAAAGAGAGAGAAAGAAGTAGGAAAAAAAGAAGAAAGACATGTGGCTATTATTACAGCAACATGAAGTTGGTCAACCACTTCAAGATTTTGTGGTCAGTGAGGTCACAAGAGCTACAGGCTGACATTTCAAACAAATTATGCACATTGAGGTCACATTGCTCTACTTCAGGCAGTTTCTCATAATTGTAGTGTTCTGTTTACAAGAGGTCCTTGACTTAAAAATGTCCTTTTGTGCCCTCTAGTGTTTAAATTCATCAAAGCTTTTGAGAAGTTCTTATCTTGCTTCTAAACTCCAGTTGAACACCATTTCATTCTTAGACCAAGTGTGTATCTGTATCTGTATCTGAAGGGGGCCAACATACATCTTGTTCCAAAATTTTTAAGGTTTACTTAGTTTTTTTTTATTTCAAAGGGAGCTAGAGTAGGGGTTGGAAAATGACCACAGGGCAAATCCTGCCCACTACTTTTTTTCTTTTTGTAAAGAAAGTTTATTAGAGCATATCATCCTCATTCATTACAGATTGTCTATGGATAACTGCATTTGCTCTGCAACAGCAGAGTTAGGTAGTTACTTCAGAGTTCTTATGGTCCCAAAAGGCTAAAATATTTACTATCTGGCTGGTCACAGAAAAAGTTGGCTGACCCTGGAGCTAGAGCTCTGATAATTAGATTGGATACCATGACATTTTACAATGTCCTTTAATTCCATTCCCTTTCCATCGACCCCCGGAATACTAGTTAAAACAAAGACCTTTGTGGGCCAGTCCATTAGCTTTGTGGTCCAGGTACAAACTTTGTAGTTTTAGTGAAACCATTTGTTGTTTTTCATTTTTGTAATATTTACTTAGCATGATAATATCAACTCCGTTCTGATGACTTTGACATTAATATGATTATATTGGAGAGAATATAATGAGATCAAAGCTCTTTACCCATCAAGACCAGGAACTGAAGAACTTTTTCCTCATTTGCTACCTCATCTCTTAGCTAGAACTTAGATAATTAGTATCCTCATTCCTATTTTTATACAATTAATAATAATATTTGCAATTATTTTGAGAAACATATATGATCTTTCTCAAATAAAGTAAACATACCATTTATAATTAATATGGAATTTAGTTTAAGTTCATGCTTGATTTAAGTCTCACACAATCACCTCTTGTATATACTAATGAAAGCACAGTGCGCAATAATAAAGCCACGGTCCTGTGTGGTCAACTTACAGGATACCTTCTTTCCCCAGTGCAAATATCACGTCTTTCTAAGTCCCTCTAATATTTTATCCTCTCTTTTGTGTATCTGGAAGCGTTATTGAAACATCTTACTCCTTATCTGAAATAGTTGACGTATAGTTCATAAGAGCTTTTTTTAATATGGTTTCCAGGAAGTGGATCTATTTTATCGCTTTCCAACTTAACATGTGACTGCTGTTTCAGAATAGCTACAGCCATTCTTTTCTTCAAAGGTACACATCAGTAATAGCCTGGCCAGAAATTTTGCACAATAATAGGAGAAAACGAAAACCTAGGGGCTTAGAAAAGTGAATGAAAACAGTTTTTGGTTGATTATTTTTTTCATGAAAAGACATCTTTTTCTCGTGACATACATTCATGGCCATTGTAGATTACATGCCTGGAGCTGCCCTTCTCAGCCTTTCCATCTCTCATTACATGAATATTCTTTACTCTGTTCTTTACAGTCCCCCATTTCCCTGACACCAACCCCCCACTACAATCCTCTTCCCTGTATTTGACACAGAAATCATTTCAACACAAACCCAAATACAAACACTGCATAGATTTACCATATGGAATCACATATGTCAAATTTCTGAATCAAATCATGCAAACCCACAATGCTACTTTCCAAATATATACAACAACAACAACTGAATGGGTGGTGAAACATATTACTTATTAAAGGTGCTCAATGTTAAAAGCAATTAAAATAAAATTCAGAAAAAAGTGATACCATACCTCTATGCCATAAGCAAAAAAATTCCAAACTTACCTGCAAAAGAACAGTAAATCTCAAATCAGAGGCTATTTTATTTTTTTGCTAGTAAATTAGGCAAAACTGTCATCATAAATATAGGTATTTCTTAATTATCACTGTGTATATCATTCTCTGGAAATAATGTTTATTGGTTCTTATAGACACCAACAGGGCTGGCAGTGACATTCTCTAAAGGCCAAATCTCACTGTGCATAGGGTCATTTTCCGTACATAGTCTGCTTCATAAGAAAGTTTTTAGAACAAAAACTTAAATAATTCCCTGGACCCAGGAAATCTGCATTACAAGATATTTTTGGGGGCACTAAATCCAAACAAGGAAAAAAGAAAAGGTTATGGGGTCAGACTGACCTGGGTTTAAATCCTAGTTCTACTGTAGCCTGGTAACTCAAATCATTTTATGCCTGTTGAGCCTCAGTATTTTCACCTATAAAATGGGGACATTATATTTATGTAATTGAGTTATTGTAAGCATTGAAGTCATTTTGTGGCATGCTGTAGAAACTCAAAAATATTGCCTTCGTGTCATCCTGTAAGCTTTATTTTACGCCAATACTTTGCTGAAACATAGATGCTTAGTGCAGTATATAAAGCATGGAAGAGCTTTAAGCAATTAATAATGGCTAGAAAATTCACAAGTTTTACATTTCCATCTTCATAGTGTGACCAAGTTGGTTTATACGAAATATTAATCATCTTCTAGATGCTGGGCAATTTATTTCCCAGTGTGAATTCAAGTGTTTCACTCAGAGTTCAATCAATTAACTGAGAGTATGGCAGTCTTTAGCATGGTCTCTGCATCCCATATATTCACATGCTGCCCCCTATCATGTCCCCTTCACGACCTCACTGCAGCCTCACTAGCCTTCCAGCCATTCCTGGAAAATAGCAAGCCTGCTCCAGTCTCAGGATATTTACATTCCCTGCCCATTCTGCCCACGAATATATCCCCACTCCCCGTCAATTCTTGTCTCAAGGTACCCCTTCTATTTCCCTATTGCAAATTCCAACCATATTCTCAGCCTCTATTTGTTCTCCAGCACTGATAGCCTTATAAGACGCTACACAATATATTTATTTACTATGCTTACTGAGTCTCTCTGTCCCTACCACTCCATATAAGCTACACAGAAAGAGGGGTGTCTATCTGTTTTGTTCACTATTGAATATCCAGAACCGGAACGATGCCTGGTAAATAGAAATTATTCAAAAAACATTTGTTTAAGGACTCAATAATACATATATGAAAAAAATACAAAAATATAAAGTGTATATATATAATCCATATGTATATGTATTTGTTTATATATTTTACTCATATGCATACATATTTATCACACAAATATTTACATGCTTATTATCCATAGGAATTTTTAATTACATTTTTAACTAGAAGTAAACCATTTTTGTTTTTTTATTTGTTTTGAGACAGGGTCTCCCTCTGTCACCCAGACTGAAATGCAGTGGTGCAAACACGGCTCACTGCAGTCTCAACTTCCTGGACTCAAGTGATCCTCCTGCCTCAGCCTTCCAAGTAGCTGAGAATACAGGCCCATGCCACCATGCCTGGCTACTTTTTTTTTTTTTTTAATTTTTTTATATTTTGAGGAGATGGTGTCTTGCCATGTTACCCAGGCTGGTCATGAACTCCTGGACTCAAGCAATCCTCCCACCTGGGCCTCCCAAAGTGCTAAGATTATAGGTGTGAGCCACTGCGCCAAGCCCTGTTTTATTTTTACTTAACAATTATCATAAGAGAAATTGAGGCAACCATTAGAGCTGCTGGCTCTATCTTTCTAGCTCACCACCCTCAGGACACATGTAGATGTACTTAATAACCCTCTTGTGGTTGAATGGAGCCACGTGACTGATTCTGGCCAGTCAGTAGCCAAGCATTGATTTGCTGGTGTGAGACTCTCCACCTCTTCCCCTTTCTCCTTCTGCCAGAAGGATAAGCAAAGTCCATGATGGTAACCCTGTCAGTTTCTGTACCAGAGTAAGGAGGCTGTGCAGCAGAGCTCCCTGTCGATGACATGTAGTATGAGAAACAACAATCACTATTACCTTTGTTGTTACAAGATTTAGAAGTTGTCAGGGCAATTTAACTCACCCATCAGGATAAATAGAGTAATTGTGCACATATAATTTTAAAATTATACTGAAAGCCTTATTTAAAAAACAGTCTGCAAAACTATACTATATATATTCATGCTGAATGCCCTTTCTCAAGTCATTTTGTAATTCTACATAATATGCTTATACCGTTTTTATTTCTTGATTTCCAACTTTTTTTAGCCATTATCTATTCATTTCTTGTCATAATAAAGATTTAATTATCTTATACTGATCTCCCTTTCCCTTTTTTCACCTAGTTACATCATAATTTTTAGGTAAATTAACTATCACTGTTTACATATTTTTATTACATAAAAATCATATTTACTATGTATGTAATACAGACATATTTGCTTTATGGCTCAACTTCTGTTTTGCTTGTAGTTAATAATTGCTTTGGTTCTTTTCCAAATGGTACTCATGTCTGCCACCCCTCTCAGATGCACTAGCAAATTGGATAATCTATCAATTTCATTTTCTCTTTTCAGGCCTCCTCCTCAACATCCTATACTCTTGCTTCAATCTGTACTTATTGGCTAGTTGCTTCCTAGGCCTGCCAGAAATCTGACAACCTACGCATTCTCTCTGTTGTCTCCTGTGTTGGTTATTGGATCTCATGATTTCCTTTTTGATAGCTTCCTGCTTTTCTGGGTCACATTTTATAGAAGCTCAAGTGGCAAACCAAGTGAATAGTATTAATATTTTACATTTTTTGGATCTTGCATCACTAAAGATGACTTTATTCTATCTTTACACTAGTTCATAGTTTGACTTGCTAACGGAGTCTATGTTGAAGTTTAAATTCCTTCAAAATACTGAAGCCATTACTCTATTGTTTTCCAGCATCTATTCTTTTAAGTAATTTATCATTAATCTGATTACTTCCATTTTCGGTAGAGGGTGGGGGAGGAGATGAGGTTTCCGCATTCATGATGCTATTCTGGATGTTGAAATGCACTGCCCAGATTCCCCTCAGCATGTGTTTCTCCAGTAGAGGGTATACTGCTCCTGCCCGAGATTATACCCATGTATACAGAGCAGCCTGCAAACAATGGCTATTCGATAAACGGGAAGGAGGTAGTATAGAGTCCTAACCTCTTCCCCTAAGTTTTAGAAACCCCAATTGAACCAGAAGAGGCCTCCATTGAGCCTTTAATCCTATTCCTACTCTTCTTCCAGTGGTGCTCACCCTGAGAGCATTTCCCCATAAACACTCTGCATCCCAATCTCTGTCTATCTCAGAGTCTCTCAGAGAACCAGGCCTGCAACACAGACATTCTCTTCATTCCTTGTTTCAGCCCCACACCTCATCCCTGCAGGGTGCTACATCTTCTCTCTCAGAATCCTGACCCTTTCTGAGAACATTTCTCTAGCAAATAAATCTTGGGTGTTTCTGTGGTAGGGGCTGTGGGTAGAAACAGGAGCCTTAGATAGGATGCAGGGAGGCAGGTTTCTCTCTCATTCTCATGCCTCTTCTTTTAAATTCCTCTATTTAATTACAGATAATATGAACAAGCGATCAATTCACTACAATTAATTAGGAGTCCATTTTTTAATATTATTTGTTCATCTGTTAGCATGAATTAAAAACAATTTTATCTATTAAAAGTAGAAAAGGCATAAGAACATTTTCCAAACTGGTACATTGAATACTAGTTTTTGAGATGGTAAAAGTCCGGTTGAATAATAAAAATAAGAAAAAGACTAGGGAGTCAAATAATTTAAAAATATTGGCTTCAAAATCTTAAAGAAAATATTTTTTTATTACGTGACTTCTAAGAGCTTTAAATATACTAATTGGAATGTGACTATTCTAGAAGGTAGGGAGCATTTGTAGAGTAAGTAGGCCATTCCCCTATAGATGGCAGTTAATATCAGAGTAAGCCATGTTTTAGAATATGACTTGGGGCTGGGCATGATGGCTCATGTCTGCAATCCCAGGATTTCTGGGAGGCTGAGGTGGGAGGATACCTTGAGCCCAGGTACTCCACCCTGTGGGACGAAGCAGGACCTTGTCAAGAAAGAAAGAAAGAAAAAGAAAAGAAGGGCAGGGCAGGAGGAAGGGACGAAGGGAGGGAGGGAGGGAAACAAAGAGAAAGAGAGAAAGAGAAAAAACAAAAAGAAATATGCCATGGGAATTGCTGCACAAAGCATCTTTTTTTTTTTTTTTTTTTCAGACGGAGTCTCGCTCTGTCACCCAGGCTGGAGTGTGGAGTGCAGTGGCCGGATCTCAGCTCACTGCAAGCTCCGCCTCCTGGGTTTATGCCATGCTCCTGCCTCAGCCTCCCAAGTAGCTGGGACCACAGGCGCCCGCCACCACACCCGGCTAGTTTTTTTTTGTATTTTTTTAGTAGAGACGGGGTTTCACCAGGTTAGCCAGGATGGTCTCGATCTCCTGACCTCGTGATCCACCCGTCTCGGCCTCCCAAAGTGCTGGGATTACAGGCTTGAGCCACCGTGCCCGGCCCCAAAGCATCTTAATCTAAGTTTTATACAAATGACAGGGCTTCTATTACTCCTACAAGAATTCCTTTACCTTAGCTGGAGAGGTAAAATGAAATGCAAATCACTTAAAAACCAGCATGACTATACCAAGGAATAAAACACATTAACTCTGTTTCAGGTGAGTGCTTTCTCCATTACATCAAATTGCCTGCTAACTTAAAATTAATCATAATATTTGAATTAGGATAATTTAACGTGAAAAAGACAAAAACCTCATTTCCCAGAATATTCTACTCTAGAAATCAGTTTCTCATCATCCTGCTGAAACTTGTCCAAGCAATCTGCATGTATTTATAAATCTATCTTTTTTTATCTCTAGTTCAGCACGTGCCATAATGTTCTCTGGGGAGCACCCAACCCCATTAGATACTCTGTAAACAAACAAAAAATTACATATTTAATAAAGTTTGGAATATTTTGCATATGTATCTCCTTCCTGGAGATTTACAATATTTATTTAGCTTCCAGTAATATATCAGTTTAATTTTATGAAGCTCAGCTTATTTGACCATGCAACCATTTTGCATGTAGTACCTGTTGATATTAGCATTCCACAAAACCTACTTTGGGAAATACTAACCTAGATTACTAAGGTTCATACTAGCAAGAGATGAATAAAACATAAAATAATACAAATAATAATGGAGAAAAAAGAGCTCCAATGATCCGACAAAGAGAAATGGTTTTTATGAAGGGACACGATTTCTCAATGAGAAAGAAAGAGGAAACAGAAAACTAATAGTTCCATTGTATTTCCATAGCTAGTGTGGGTATGGTTCAGGATTCTTTGTTCAGTTGTATAAACCTCATGCTGTCACAGCTTCATTAACCCAAGGCTAAGCCGTAATTCTAAAACATATATATATGTTTAAAAATTGACAAATAAAAATTTATATATTTATGATGTAAAACATATTATTTTGATAGATGTATATATTGTGAAGTGGCCAAATCAAGCTAATTAATCTACACATTACCTCACAAACTTATCCTTTTTTTTTTGTGGCAAGAACACTTAAAACCTATTCTTTTAGCTATTTTCAAGTATGCAATATGTTGTTATTAACTATAGTCACCCTGATGTACAACAGATCTCTGGAACTTATTCCTCCTGTTTAACTGGAATTTTGTGTCCTTTGACCAACATTGTCGCAATCTTCAACCCCCACCCACCAGCCCTGGTAACAACCATTTTATTCTGTTTCTATGAGTTTGACCTTTTTGCTTTCACATTTAAATGAGATCATGTGGTGTTTGTCATTCTGTGCCTGACTTATTTCACTTAACGTAACATCATCCAGATTCATCCATGTGACCCCAAATGACAGGATTGCCAAAATATATAAGGAACTCAAAAAGGTCAACAGTATGAAAACAAATAACTTAATTTAAAAAACAAGAAAAGGATCTAAACAGACATTTCTCCAAAGAAGCCATACCAATGGCCAACAGGTATATGAAAAAATGTTCAACATCACTTAATAATCAGGGAAATGCAAACTAAAACCACAATGAGATACCAACTCAAACCTGTTAGAATGGTTAGTGCAAAAAAGATGAAAGATGGCAAGGATGTGGAGAAAACAGAAGACGTTTACACTGTTGGTGGGAATGTATATTAGCATAGCCATTATGGCAAACAGCATCGAGGTTCTTTAAAACCTAAAAATAGTACTACCATATTATCCAGCAATCTCACTACTAGGTATATATCCAAAGAAAATGAAATCAGCGTGTCGAAAAGATATTTGCACTCCCATGTTCATGATAGCATTATTTAAAATAGCAAAGATATGGAATCAACCTAAGTGTTCATCAACAATGAATAGATAAACGTGGTACACACACACACACACACACACACACACACACACACACACACACAGTCATACACAGTCACACACTGGAATTCTACCCAGCCCTGAAAAAGAAGAAAATCCATAACATATCTTTTATTTTGGATAGAATGGGCATCGAGGGTATTTGTGACAGATATACCATGAAGGACATGAACCTAATATTAAATTTTTATTTTTGTTGATGTAAGGAACATTAATAGCCTAGAAACTATAAGTTTTAAGATTTAGCTTAGGAACTCAAACAATGTAGCAAATACATTTCGTCATGATTTGATCTATCTATATCTACCTTAAAAAATTGTGTGAGCATGAGGTTTTGGGGATGAAGAGATAATGGAATTAAATTTTAGTTTTTACCCCCAAACCTTCTAGACTTTAATTGTGTATCATGTAACATGTAAGTGTTTAAAATATGAAGTTCATGAATAGGTTCATGAGTCAACCGCAGGGGAGTTGGTGAAGCCCCTGAAACTAAAAAATTGAAAAATTGAAAAATTAAAACTGAAAAATTGTGTGTATGCTTACATTTTTCAAGAGAGATTTGATTTAATCAAATTTTCAAAGCACCCTGAGATACCCAAAAAGTGATAGATCCCTTAAAGAGATAATCTCTAAGAATTCTGTCTCCTTTTTCATTAACAGTTTTATAAGCTTTCTTATGAAAAGTATAAGTCATGTTTATGATATTTAGTAATTTCTTTGCTGAGCCTTCATTTTTAGATATTCAAGAAATTTCAAAGTAAATTGTAAATAATACAATTAGTTTCTAAGGATTGTTTAAAATATAATTATATAAAATTTTAAAAGGCCGGGCGCGGTGGCTCAAGCCTGTAATCCCAGCACTTTGGGAGGCCGAGACGGGCGGATCACGAGGTCAGGAGATCGAGACCACCCTGGCTAATACGGTGAAACCCCGTCTCTAATAGAAAAAATACAAAAAACTAGCCGGGCGACGAGGCGGGCGCCTGTAGTCCCAGCTACTCGGGAGGATGAGACAGGAGAATGGCGTGAACCCGGGAGGCGGAGCTTGCAGTGAGCTGAGATCCGGCCACTGCACTCCAGCCTGGGCGGCAGAGCAAGACTCCGTCTCAAAAAAAAAAAAAAAAAAATTAATATATATTTTCTGTTCTTCAGCTAGGACAGAGAGAGCCTCTTTAAAAGATTTTATTTGATGCTAGGAAGGATGCTGAGAAAAGAGAACTCCTATACACTGATGGTGGGAATGTATATTAGTACAGCCATAAAGGAAAACAGTATGGGCGTTTCTCAAAAAACTAAAAATAAAACTATCATATGATCCAGCAATCCCACCATTAGGTATTTATTCAAAGGAAAGGCAATAAGTATATTAAAAGTACACCTGCACCCCCATGTTTATTGCAGCACTATTCACAATAGCCAAGATATGGAATCAACCTAAGTGTCCTTGATAGAACTGGAGGTCATTACAATAAGTGAAATGAGCCAGGCACAGAAAGACAGATATGGCATGTTGTTGTTCATATGTGGGAGCTACAACAGTGGATCTCTTTGAGGTAGAGAGTAGAATGATGGTTACCAGAGGCTGGGAAGAGAGGTGGGATGAAGAGAGGTTAGTTAGTGGGTACGAGCATATAGTTAGATAGAAGAAATAAGTTCTAGTGTTTGATAACACAGAAAGGTGACTATAGCTAACAATAATTTATTGTATATTTCAAAATATCTGGAAGAGCTGAAGTGTTCCCAATGTAAAAAATAATAAGTGTTTGAGGTGATGGTAACCTTAAATATCCTGATTTGATCATTACACATTGCATGCATGAATCAAAATATCACATGTACCTCCCAAATACATATAATTATGTATCGGTACAAATACTTACAGTAAAAAGGAGATTTGAATTGTAACAAAAAAAGAGAAGAAATTCTACTATTTTTGCAACTTAAAATTATTTGTGTGAGATACTCACTTGCCCACAAGATGGCGCTCTCTAATTTTGGATATACTATTTTCCCAAACCAATTTCTCAAGAAGTTATTTCTAGTGTTCTCTTCCCTGAAAAATAACATTTACAATAAATTATTCTTCACTATTGTTTGATTTTCATGCTTGAACATCTAGCAATGCATGACAAAGTGTATGTTAATGTTTTTGAGTGAGTGGATTGATGAATGGATGTTTCAGACATTCACAGAATATTTACTAAATTTCTGCTGCATAAACAGCTTTGCACAGTGGATTTAAAAACAAAGAAACAAAAGGAGTTAAAGTATAAAGAGAAAATCAGGGTTACTATCTTTCAAGAAGTTAATATGTTTATATCCAAAAGTTTCATATTATGTGAAAAATGATTGGTATAGACATACAAATGTACAGCAAAGAGAAGACATCAGTGTTGAGTTCAATTAGGTAAAAGACCTTATAAGTTGTTGTGACCTATGGAAGAACTTTAAGGTTTGTATGAGAATGAGGTAAGGGGAAGATATTTAAGACAGAGCAAATAACATACAAAATAGCTTGAAATTATGTAGTCATGCCATCCAAAAAAAAGGCCTCCCATTAGATAAGGCTAGATGAGTTACAGAGGGTGGTGAAAGTCACTCTGAGAGGAAGAAAAGGTAACTAATATTTACTGAGGACATAATATGACTCATACTGTTATTTAATGATCTTTCCCCATCCTCAAAAATATGTCGACGTGCCTCTTATTAGAGTATTAGAATTATGCGGCTATATTTGGATATTTTGAGTAGGTTACACTTCCCTAAACGTTGTATGAATCCCAGTATACAATCACCAGAGCAATAGGGATTTCCTGGAGAGGAAAGCAGAGTTAAGGAGGTGAGCCTTAAGTAAGCACAGGAGGAGACTAAACTTCTCTGTCTTGATTCTCAATCTCTTGAGCAATGACTGTCTCTTGTGGGAAGGTTAGAGGTGGCCTCTGCTGTCCAGTGTGAAGAGGGAGTCAGAAGAAGAGTTTCTCCTAGGGGACTTCATTTGAATAAAATATATCCTATTATAGGACAAATTATCTAGTTTCATGTTATTTTGATTCTACATAGTTTGTCAGTAAAGTGTTGCTTTAAAATTCCTGCTTTGTCTCAGCTGTTAAACAAAGAAAAGGATTTTTAAAAAACCCACATTTAGATCAAATTGAGTTAAAAAGAGTACCCGTCTGTCCAAAGGATGATGGTAGTGAGAACAACAATGAGAAAGACCCTGGGGAAAAGAATTCTTCTGCTTCTCATTGGTCTCTCTGTTTCTTCCCTTATTCCCCTAAATTCATCTCCAATTAGGAGTCAGACTGATCTTGTTAACATCTGTTTAAAGGTCTTTGTTTAATAGAGCAAAGCCACTAGTAAGATAAACAGAGCTCTGAGTCCCCTTATGTTTCATCTCCAACGTTTTCCCTTATTCTCCACTTTGCTTCTTCACTCCAGCCACCAGCACCTTCTTAACATCCCTCCATGATGGCAGGAGAACTTCTTGTACCTCCTTCATGTTTACTCGCATGCTACCTTCTGAATGAGGTCTTTCCTAACACCACTTAAAATCCCACCACCCACCACACACACATTCGTTGACCTCTTCTCTAACACACTTTTCTTCATAGCATTTATCACAAAATCTTCCCCATATATATTTTTAAATATAGATATATAAATAAATATATATTACATATATAAAAATATATAAATTTTTTTCTTGTCTTTCACTCCTACCTGGAATATAAAGTCCACAAGGGTATTTTTGATGGTTTCATTCACTGCTGTATTTTTTTTTTTTTTACAGTACAGATAAGAAAGCTCAGAACATAGTATGCCTTCTGTGATAGTTAATACTGAGTGTCAACTTGATTGGATGGAAGGATACAAAGTATTGATCCTGGGTGTGTCTGTGAGGGTGTTGCCAAAGGAGATTAACATTTGAGTCAGTGGGCTGGGAGAGGCAGACCCACTCTTAAGCTGGATGGGCACAATCTAATTAGCTGCCAGTGCAGCTAGAATATAAGCAGGTGGAAATATGTGAAAAGAAAGACTGGCCTAGCCTCCCAGCCTACATTTTTCTCTCATGCTGGATGCTTCCTTCCCTGAAACATCGGACTCCAAGTTCTTCAGTTTTGGAACTTGGACTGGCTCTCCTTGCTTCTCAGCCTGCAGATGGCCTATTGTGGGACCTTGTGATCATGTGAATTAATACTTAATAAACGACCCTTTATATAGATATATAAATGTGTGTGTGCTTGTGTGTGTGTGTGTGTACATATATTCCATTAATTCTGTTCTCCTAGAGAACCCTAATATACCTTCCATCGTATTTATTGATTCAACTTTTTAGAAGTCTAATTTCTGTGTTCTCTTGAAAAATCAGAAAGCATGACAACCCTGGCCTGTGTTTTCACGTGCTAAAACTGTGAGGAGCTCAGAAGTCACTGCTCATGCAGGTGAGGATATATCTACACCCTCCTTGCCCAGGATCCCCCTACCTTTTCCATTGAATAGCTCCTGTCTCCTGCAGATATGTGAGTTGTGACCTGCTGGGAGAGTCCTGAAATGGAGAGTGACAGGATCAAATGAAGACTTTCGGTAAGTCACCTGGAAATAGTGTGTAGGATTAATTTAATGAGTCTGGAGCTTGATGCCTGTTAGAATCTGCTGTTGAAGTCCTGGCATGAATGGATGAGGACCTGAGTGATGTGAATACAGCCGCAGAATGAAAGACAGGGGGAGTAGAGCTTGAAGAAAGGATTAATTGAACCTAAGAATGGATGGGATATTAAAAATGAATGAAAAGAAAAAGTAATGATGACTAAAATTTCTAGATTAGATAGTTAGGAAAACGTTAATTTCTGATGTAAAAGGGAACTCAGAAGAGTCAACCTAGGATAGAAATCAAAAGACCTACATATGGAAAGAAATATACTGATTTGAGTGAACCCAAGCAGAGTTTGAAGACACAGATTCAAAGGTATTTGATAACAACAAACAGGACTTTGAGATCAGTACCAGAGATGGGGACTCAATTTTGCATACAGCTTATATACTGCCTACATAAATGCACTTTATGATAAAGAGCATCTCAAGAACAGAACATATAGAATAAGGGGCAAAAATAGGGGATAAAAGAGATGATTCCCAGTTATTGGTCAAGTGGTTGGAATGAAAAACGCAAAATTCCTCTTCTCCCTCTCAAAAGCACACACAACTACACAAACTTACGTGTTTTTAGTGTGTTGAATCTGGCTGCTTTCACACTGCATGCATCCTACCTTTCTCCATTCATACCTAAGATAATCTCATTCTAGCGAGTCTTACATTATAAATGACAACACCAATATTTAGGGAGGTTCCTCTTTTTTCTTCACTGACTTTGCCTTTCCAAACAACATATACTTTGTGAAACCTCTGAGAAAAAAGAACGTAGTTTAATCTGCTGGTTTTTAGGACAATAATTTTTAAAAGACTCATTATTTTTGGTCCAGACATCACGCAAAACTCATCTTCAACCAAGGGCAGGTGCCGGCTACAGCACCAAGAAAGTAACAGGTGGTTTCTCTTCCTCTCCTTTCCTCTAAAACGTGAATAAAGCAAAAGTTTTAGCATTCAGAAATAAGCCTTTTAATTAAAAGTGGAAGATAAATGTGATAAAAGTTTTCTTTGAGCTCTTTAATACAAGTTCATTCTATAAGAGTTAGAAATAGTATTTTTTTGGTCTGTCACTAGAGCCATTGACTGTGGGGCCTAATGTTTCAGATTTTGGATACTCATTTCTTTTGATTGAAGGTGTCATCAGGTGTTTTCCACCTTTATTGATCTGAAGTGATTCCTCTTCAGTTGCTAAAATATAGTCTGTCACTTGAGCTGTCCAATAGGCCCACAGAGGTCTGCTATCTGTATTGGCAGATAAATGACAGCAGATGGAATTGAGCCTGTGTTCTGTCTCATCGGCCAGCCTGCAGCCTTAGAAGGAGAGATGTGCCCCTGAAGCAGTATGCAGGTTGCTCATCCAGAATCAGTTCACTGTCATAGTTTGTGAAAGGGAAACTGGCAAATCTCTATACATAATATGCAAAATGCAACCCTCTCAATTCTCCTAGACATATTCTCTTCACTCACATTTTGTCTTTTTGCTGAAGGCAGGCTTCTGGGCCAAGATGTTTTACCAGCCTTGTATTTTTTTTTTTTCCCCAATGTGTAAAAAGATAATTAATGTTACCACTAATGCATGCAATGACATTAGTATCAATTCCCTTAGTGATACATACACACACACACACATATATACATACTAGGAAATAAAAAAAGTTAATTAACAATTTATTGAGCATATACTATATTACAGGTTTACTATACTATACAATTGTGTTTTTTTTTATTTCTATTAGTGAAAATAACGAAAGATAACACTTTTATATTGTTCACCATATACAAGGCACAGTTCCAAGGACTTAAAATCTATCAACTTTATAAATCTTTACAACAACCCTATGAGTTTAGCATTTACCAACTGCATTTTAGATATGAGAGAAAATGCTAATAGTTATTACTCATAGTAATACCAACAAAAATAATAGTTAACATATGAGTCTTTACTAAGTTTTAGGTAATATTATATATGCATGTTACATAAATATGCATGTATGCATATATACAGGTTGAGCATCCTAATCCAAAAATCCAAAATTCAAGATGCTCTGAAATCCAAAATGCAACCTGCTCCTGAATGACTACTGGGTACATAACGAAATGAAGGCAGAAATAAAGATGTTCTTTGAAACCAATGAGAACAAAGATACAACATACCAGAATCTCTGGGACACATTTAAAGCAGTGTGTAGAGGGAAATTTATAGCACTAAATGCCCACAAGAGAAAGCAGGAAAGATCTAAAATTGACACTCTAACATCACAATTAAAAGAACTGGAGAAGCAAGAGCAAACACATTCAAAAGCTAGCAGAAGGCAAGAAATAACTAAGATCAGAGCAGAACTGAAGGAGATAGAGACACAAAAAACCCTCCAAAAAATCAATGAATCCAGGAGTTGGCTTTTTGAAAAGATCAACAAAATTGACAGACCACTAGCAAGACTAATAAAGAAGAAAAGAGAGAAGAATCAAATAGACACAATTAAAAATGATAAAGGGGATATCACCACCGACCCCACAGAAATACAAACTACCATCAGAGAATACTATAAACACCTCTACGCAAATAAACTAGAAAATCTAGAAGAAATGGATAATCTCCTGGACACGTACACTCTTCCAAGACTAAACCAGGAAGAAGTTGAATCCCTGAATAGACCCTGAAGGCTCTGAAATTGAGGCAATAATTAATAGCCTACCCACCAAAAAAAGTCCAGGACCAGATGGATTCACAGCTGAATTCTACCAGAGGTACAAAGAAGAGCTGGTACCATTCCTTCTGAAACTATTCCAATCAATTGAAAAAGAGGGAATCCTCCCTAACTCATTTTATGAGGCCAACATCATCCTGATACCAAAGCCTGGCAGAGACACAACAAAAAAAGAAAATTTTAGACCAATGTCCCTGATGAACATAGATGCAAAAATCCTCAATAAAATACTGGCAAAACGGATTCAGCAGCACATCAAAAAGCTTATCCACCATGATCAAATGGGCTTCATCCCTGGGATGCAAGGCTGGTTCAACATTCACAAATCAATAAACATAATCCAGCATATAAACAGAACCAAAGACAAGAACCACATGATTATCTCAATAGATGCAGAAAAGGCTTTTCACAAAATTCAATAGCCCTTCATGCTAAAAACGCTCAATAAATTCGGTATTGATGGAACGTATCTCAAAATAATAAGAGCTATTTATGACAAACCCACAGCCAATATCATACTGAATGGGCAAAAACTGGAAAAATTCCCTTTGAAAACTGGCACAAGACAGGGATGCCCTCTCTCACCACTCGTATTCAACATAGTGTTGGAAGTTCTGGCTAGGGCAATCAGGCAAGAGAAAGAAATCAAGGGTATCCAGTTAGGAAAAGAAGAAGTCAAATTGTCCCTGTTTGCAGATGACATGATTGTATATTTAGAAAACCCCATCGTCTCAGCCCAAAATCTCCTTAAGCTGATAAGCAACTTCAGCAAAGTCTCAGGATACAAAATTAATGTGCAAAAATCACAAGCATTCTTATACACCAGTAACAGACAAACAGAGAGCCAAATCATGAATGAACTTCCATTCACAATTGCTTCAGAGAGAATAAGATACCTAGGAACCCAACTTACAAGGGATGTAAAGGACCTCTTCAAGGAGAACTACAAACCACTGCTCAGTGAAATCAAAGAGGACACAAACAAATGGAAGAACATACCATGCTCATGGATAGGAAGAATCAATATCGTGAAAATGGCCATACTGCCCAAAGTTATTTATAGATTCAATGCCATCCCCATCAAGCTACCAATGAGTTTCTTCACAGAATTGGAAAAAACTGCTTTAAAGTTCATATGGAACCAAAAAAGAGCCCGCATTGCCAAGACAATCCTAAGTCAAAAGGACAAAGCTGGAGGTGTCACGCTACCTGACTTCAAACTATACTACAAGGCTACAGTAACCAAAACAGCATGGTACTGGTACCAAAACAGAGATATAGACCAATGGAACAGAACAGAGTCCTCAGAAATAATACCACACATCTACAGCCATCTGATCTTTGACAAACCTGAGAGAAACAAGAAATGGGGAAAGGACTCCCTATTTAATAAATGGTGCTGGGAAAATTGGCTAGCCATAAGTAGAAAGCTGAAACTGGATCCTTTCCTTACTCCTTATACGAAGATTAATTCAAGATGGATTAGAGACTTAAATGTTAGACCTAATACCATAAAAACCCTAGAAGAAAACCTAGGTGGTACCATTCAGGACATAGGCATGGGTAAGAACTTCATGTCTAAAACACCAAAAGCAACAGCAGCAAAAGCCAAAATTGACAAATGGGATATGATTAAACTAAAGAGCTTCTGCACAGCAAAAGAAACTACCATCAGAGTGAACAGGCAACCTACAGAATGGGAGAAAATTTTTGCAATCTGCTCATCTGACAAAGGGCTAATATCCAGAATCTACAAAGAACTCAAACAAATTTACAAGAAAAAAACAAACAACCCCATCAAAAAGTGGGCAAAGTATATGAACAGACATTTCTCAAAAGAAGACATTCATACAGCCAACAGACACATGAAAGAATGCTCATCATCACTGGCCATCAGAGAAATGCAAATCAAAACCACAATGAGATACCATCTCACACCAGTTAGAATGGTAATCATTAAAAAGTCAGGAAACAACAGGTGCTGGAGAGGATGTGGAGAAATAGGAACACTTTTACATTGTTGGTGGGATTGTAAACTAGTTCAACCATTATGGAAAACAGTATGGCGATTCCTCAAGGATCTAGATCTAGATGTACCATATGACCCAGCCATCCCACTACTGGGTATATACCCAAAGGATTATAAATCATGTTGCTATAAAGACACATGCACACGTATGTTTATTGCGGCACTATTCACAATAGCAAAGACTTGGAATCAACCCAAATGTCCATCTGTGACAGACTGGATTAAGAAAATGTGGCACATATACACCATGGAATATTATGCAGCCATAAAAAAGGATGAATTTGCGTCCTTTGTAGGGACATGGATGCAGCTGGAAACCATCATTCTTAGCAAACTATCACAAGAAGAGAAAACCAAACACCGCATGTTCTCACTCATAGGTGGGAACTGAACAATGACATCACTTGGACTCGGGAAGGGGAACATCACACATTGGGGCCTATCATGGGGGGGGCGGGGGAGGGATTGCATTGGGAGTTATACCTGATATAAATGATGAATTGATGGGTGCTGACGAGTTGATGGGTGCAGCACACCAACATGGCACAAGTATACATATGTAACAAACCTGCACGTTATGCACATGTACCCTAGAACTTAAAGTAAAGTTAAAAAAAAAAAAACTCCCATATTAATTAAAAAGCAGTACCTTAGCCTACTAGAACCAGCTTAAAAAAAAAAAAAAAAAAAAAAAAAAAAGAAATCCAAAATGCTCCAAAGTCTAAAACTTTTTGGTCACTAACATGAGATAGTGACTCCTTTGCTTTCTGATGTTTCAATGTACACAAACTTGGTTTTATGCACAAACTTATTTATAATCTTGTGTAAAATTATATTCAGGCTATGTGCACATGGTGTACATAAAACATAAATAAATTTCATGTTTATGGCTGGGCATGGTAGTTCACGCCTGTATTCTCAGCACTTTGGGAGGCCAAGGCAGGAAGATCATTTGAGAAGAGGAGTTGAAGACCAGCCTGGACAACATAGAGATATCCTAGCTCTACAAAAAATTTTAAAAATTAGCTGGACATGGTGGTGCACACCTGTAGACCTGCACACCTGTAGATTGCTGGAGACCAAAAGTTCAAGGTTACAATGACCTATGGTCATTCCACTGTACTCCAGCCTGGGCAACATAGATTCTGTTTCTAACACATATATTAGAGACTATCTATCTATCTATCTATCTATCTATCTATCTATCTATCTATTTTGATCTCATGGGGGAGATGACTCCATTAATAATGCAAGAGAGTGAATGCGATGGGGGGAGGGTGGCATGCAATTGAGAGATGAACTTTATACTGGAATACCAAGTTTATGGTGTGGAACTCTGGGGTATTACACCAAAATGTTAGGGGTTCTCAGTGGGCTATTTGTCTCTTTCTATTAAACTCCACTTACATTTAGCTCTGCTGATGTTGCTCTTGCAGCAATTGGTTTTCTCAATTAACAGAAAAGGTAGAGGGAACAGCTTAAAGCCTTGGCTATTGCTGCTCAGCAAGGGAACTGTGCTGCTCTGGAGGGAAAAGTCTGGACATTGTGAGTTTCTGTTTGCTTACATTTTTTCTGACACACCTGTCTTTCAGGAAGGCTTGCAGTCCTAAGCTGAATGAACCAGCATGCTGGAAAGACCTTCTTTTGGACAAAGTTCAGGGCTTTTCTGCCAAACTGAGGCACCCTTACAACATGTGTTCTGCCAACCACCTAAGGTCAAAAAGATTTTCTGGATGTTTCTGAGACAAAGGGAATTCAAAATCTGCAAGGAAAGGCATGGGGCATGATAATTCTGAGAGACAAGGTTCTCCAGGCTATGCACAGAAAACCAACTTTTTGTAGTACTGTTTAACTCAAGTAGAATCAAAGATGGCATGGAAATTCGTTTTATTTTACTCTTCCTAAGGAGGATCATCTCATTTAAAGTGTGAATTCAAAAACTCATTATTGTGATAGAGTAACTTCTTTTCATCCTAATTATTTTCCATAAGTATCCTGCTTGCTAGTGAAAATACTGGAGGTGGAGAATACTAGTTACATATCATCTTTAAAGTAAGAACTGAAGTGGAGTAATTTAACCTGAACAGCACAAACTGTCTTTGGCATCTGCAACCTAACTCATCACCAGCAGTGAATCTGCTTGTCTGACTGGCCAGGTGTACATGTCTCCTCTCTCTCCTGAAAGGTCAGGGACACTTCTGCCAATAAAGAGCACCACCAGTCCCTGCTCTACAGTTAGTGACCATGTTAAACCTATCAAATATTGAAGGGGAAATGGGATATTCCATTCAAATATGAAATAATCCCAATCCAAGATGTCTACCTATTATCATGATAATAAACAGAGGACATTTATATCTAGAAATTTGGTTGCTTTGGTTCCTTCTATATTTACAAAATAATTATTAAACTAACCCACCCACCCCAAATTCTATACACAAGGCTTAGAACAAGATACAGGAGTCTTTTGTGCCACCCTCTCTATAAGACTCTCAAACTTTTTTTTAAAAAAACTCCATATTTCTAACTGATTTTCTATTATGAATGATTAAGATTTCACATTCTTTCACCATCTGATCTCTCTACTTCCCTCTTTCTACCCTCCTGATACAGTTATATAACAATTATCGGCCAAACAAACATTCAGGATTCTATTGTATCATCCCTGCAAAGTAATGTTTACTGATAAACCAAATGGTGTGCCATGATTATGTTTTATTTATTGAATAACTTTTTGTTTTTACTGGAGTTATACATTGTCTTCTTTATTTGATTATGTAACATTATCACCAATTTTTCTGGAAGTGTCCAAAACATAATTTTTAAAACATTTTTAATTTCTGTGGGTACAAAATAGGTAGTTAGGTAGGTAGAAAGATAGATAGATAGATTTATGGGACACAACAGATATTTTCATATAGACAAACAATGCATAATAATATCAGGGTAAATGGGGTATCTATTACTGCAAATATTGATACTTTAAGTTATAAACAATTCAATTATATTCTCTTAGTTATTTTAAGATGTATGATAAACTACTGTTGACTGTAGTCACCCTGTTGAGCTATCAAATACTAGATCTTATTTGTTCTATCTAATTATATTTTTGTGCCCATTAAACATCCCCACTTCTTACTTCCTCCCATCCACTACACTTCCTAGCCTCTGGTAACCATCATTCTAATCTCTATCTCCAGGATTTCAATTCTTTTAATTTTCAGCTCCCATAAATAGTGAGAATACGTGAAGATGATCTTTCTGTGCCTGGATAATTTCATTGATCATAACATCCTCCAGTTACATCCATGTTGTTGCAAATGACACGATCTCATTCCTTTTTATGGCTGAACAGTACTCCATTGTGTATATGTACCACATTTTCTTTATTCATTTATCTGTTGAGGGAAACTTAGGTTGCTTCCAAATCTTGGTTACTGTGGATAGTGCTACAATAAAGATGGAAGTGCAGATATATTGATTTCCTTTCTTTTGGGTATATACCTACCTAGCAGTGGGATTGCTGGATCATATGGGAGTTCTATTTTTAGCTTTTTAAAGGAAACTCCAGATTGTTCTCCATAGCGGTTGTACTAATTTACATTCCCACCAAAAGTGTACTAGTATTCTCTTTTCTCTACATCCTTGTCAGCATTTGTTACTGCCTGTCTTTTGGATAAAAGCCATTTTAACTGGGGTGAGATAATATCTAACTGTAGTTTTGATTTGCATTTCCCTGATGACCAATGACACTGCACAACTTTTCATCTGACTGTTTGCCATTTGTATGTCTTCTTTTCAGAAATGTCTATTCAGGTGTTTTGACCATTTTTAATTGGATTATCAGATATTTTTTCCTATGGAGTTGAGCTCCTAATATATTCCAGTTATTAATCCCTTGTCAGATGGATAGTTTGCAAATATTTTCTCCCATTCTGTGGGTTATCTCCTCACTTTGTTGACTGTTTCTTTTGCTATGCAGATATTTTTAACTTGATGTGATCCCATTTGTCTATTTTCACTTTGGTTGCTTGTGCTTCTGGGGTACTACTAAAAAAATCTTTGCCCAGGCCAGGCGCAGTGGCTCACACTTGTAATCCATGCACTTTGGGAGACCTAGGCAGGTGAATCACTTGAGGTCAGGAGTTGGAGACCAACCTGACCAACATGGCAAAACCCTGTCTCAACTAAAAACACAAAAATTAGTCCAGCATGGTGGTGTGCACCTATAGTGCCAGATACTTGGGAGGCTGAGGCACAAGAATCACTTGAACCCAGGAGGCAGAGGCTGCTGTGAGCTGAGATCACACCACTGCACTCCAGCCTCCAGTCTGGGCAACAGAGTGAGACTCTGTCTGGAAAAAAAAAAAAAAAAAAAATCTTTGCTCAGGCCAATGTCCTGGATAGTTTCCCTAATGTTTTCTTCTAATAGTTTTATAGTTTGAAATCTTAGATTTAAGTCTTTATTCCAGTTTGATTTGATTTTTGTATATGGCAAGAGATAGAAGTCTAGTTTCATTCTTCTGCATATAGATATCCAGTTTTCCCAGAACCATTTATTGAAGAGACTGTCCTTTCCCAATGTATGTTCTTAGCACCTTTGCCAAAAATGAGTTCACTGTAGATGTATGAATTTGTTTCTGGGTTTTCATGCCAGAACCATCCTGTTTTGGTTACTACAGCTCTGTAGTGTTATTTGAAGTCAGGCAATATGATTCCTCCAGTTTTGTTCTTTTTTGTTCAGTATAGCTTTGAGTATTCTGGGTCTTTTGTGGTTACATATGAATTTTAAGATTTTTTTTATATCTGTGAAGAATGTCATTGGTATTTTGATAGAGACTGCATTGAATATGAAGATTGCTTTGGGTACTATGTACATTTTAACAGTATTGATTCTTCCAATCCATGAACATGAAATACCTTTCCATTTTCTGTGTTCTCTTTAATCTCATCAGTGTTTTATAGTTTTCATTGTAGAACTCTTTCACTTCTTTCAGAAAGTTAATTCCTAGGTATTTTATTTGTAGCTATTGCAAATGGGATTACATTCTTGATTTCTTTTTCAGATTGTTTACCATTGGCATATAGGAATGCTACTGATTTTTGTAGGTCGAATTTGTATCCTGCAACTTTACTGAATTTGTTTATCAGTTCTAGTAGTGTTTTGGTGAAGTCTTTAGGTTTTTCCAAACATAAAATTATGTCATCTGTAAACAAGAATAACTTGACTTTTCCAAACATAAAATTATGTCATCTGTAAACAAGAATAACTTGACTTCTTCCTTTCCAATTTGAATTCCCTTTCATTCTCTTATCTGATTGCTCAAGTGGTAATGGACATCCTGTCATGTTACAGATCCTGGAGGAAAAACTTTCCATTTTTCCCTATTTGATATGATACTAGCTGTGGGCCTGTCATATATGGCTTTCCTTGTGTTCACGTATGTCCCTTCTAGCCCCAGTTTTTTGAGTTTTTATCATGAAGGGATGTTGAATTTTATCAAATGCTTTCCCAGCATAAATTGAAATGATCATATGTTTCTGTCCTTCATTGATATGACGTATCATACTGACTGACTTACATTATGTTGAACCATCCTTGCCTCCTTGGGATAAATCCCAGTTGGTCATGATGAATAATCTTTTTAATGTGTTGCTGAATTTGGTTTGCTGGTATTTTGTTGAGGATCTTTGCATAAATGTTCATTGGGAATATTGGCTTGTAGTTTTCTTTTTGCAATGTGCCTTTGGTCTGTTTCGCTATGAGGTTAATACTGGCCTTGTGGAATAAGTGTGGAAGTACTCCCTCCTCTATTTTTCAGAATAGTTTGAGTAGGATTGATACTACTTCTTTCAATGTTTGGCAAAATTAAGCAGTAAAGCCATTGGATCCTGGGCTTTTCTTTACTGGGAGACTTTTTATTATGACTTCAATCTTGATAGTATTGGTCTTTTCAGGTTTTGAATTTCTTCATGGTTAAACCTTGGTAGGTTGTATGTGTCTAGTAATTTATCCTTTTTTTAGGTTTTCCAATTTATTTGCATATAGTTGCTCCTAGTAGCATCTAACAATCCTTTGAATTTCTGTGGTATTGCTCCCTTATCTTTCCTTCTTTCTTTTCTTTTTTTCCTTTTTTTTTTTTTTGTTGGAGTCTTGCTCTGTCACCCAGGCTGGAATGCAGTGGTGCAATCTTGGCTCACTGCAACCTCCGCCTCCTGGGTTCAAGCAATTCTCCTGCCTCAGCCTTCTGAGTAGCTGGGATTACAGGCATGTGCCATCATGCTGGCTAATTTTTGTAATTTTAGTAGACATGGGGTTTCACTATGTTGCTCAGGCTGGTCTCAAACTCCTGGCCTCATGATCTGCCTGCCTTGGCCTCCCAAAGTGCCGGGATTACAGGCGTAAGCCACCGTGCCCGGCAACATCTCCCTTTTCATCTCTAATTTTATTTATTAGCATCTTCTTTCATTGTTTTAAATTCTAACTCTCTTTTTTCTTACTTGATAATTTTGTATAGTACCCTTTTATTTCATTAATGTGATAACTTGTCATCTGTCTAGGGCTACTAAGTTTATTTTTTCTGAAATGTCTATTTGTTTCTTAAACTCTTTTTATATCAACCTAATCATCATTATTATTTTCATTTGTTTGTATTAGCCTTTATTTTTTTTTTTTATTTTTATTTTTTTGAGTCTCTCACTCAGTCGCCCAGGCTGGAGTGCAGTGGCGCGATTTCGGCTCACTGCAAGCTCCGCCTCCTGGGTTCAGGCCATTCTCCTGCCTCAGCGTCCCAAGTAGCTAGGACTACAGGCGCTCGCTGCCACGCCCAGCTAATTTTTTGCATTTTTAGTAGAGACGGGGTTTCACCGTGTTAGCCAGGATGGTCTCGATCTCCTGACCTTGTGATCCGCCCGCCTCGGCCTCCCAAAGTGCTGCGATTACAGGTGTGAGCCACGGGGGCCCAGCTGCATTAGGCTTTTTGTTGAAGAAATTCCTCAGAGTTTTGTGGAGCCTTGGCTATCTATTCATATTCAATAGGGAGACACTAAAATACTGACTAGGAGACTTGAATGATTTAACTGGACTTGTAGAGTCTTGGAGTTCATTATAGGTGATGTTGCTTGAATGTCCCCTCCAATTCTCATGTTGAGATGTAATCCTCAGTGTTGGAGGTGGGGCCTGGTGGGAGGTGTTTGAGTCATCGGAGTGGTTCCCTTATGGCTTTGTGAGAGAGTTCTCATAAGATCCCTTTGTTTAAAGGTGTGTAGCACCTTCCTCCCCACTCCCTCTCTTGCTCCCCCTATTGCTATGTGAGATAGCTGCTCTCTCTTCACCTTCCACCATGATTGAAAGCTCCCTGAGGCCTCTCCAGAAGCTGAGCAAATGCTGGCATTATGCTTGTACGGCCTGCAGAACTGCAAGCTAGTTAAATTTCTATTTCTTCATAAATTACCCAGTCTCAGATATTTCTAATAGCAATGCCACAACAGCCTAATATAGAAGATTGGTACCAGGGAGTGGGGCATTGCTATGCTCTTTCAAGTATGCTATGATACTTGAAAATGTCAAAATGATATTGGAACTGGGTAAGAGACAGAGGTTGGAAGAATTTGGAGGGCTCAGGAGAAGGCAGGGAGATGAGGAAAAGTTTGAAACTTGATAGAGACTGATTAAATGGTTGTGACCAAAATGCTGTGATCTGCAAAGTAAATGATAGTGATCTGCAAAGTAAAGTCCATGCTGACAAAGTCTTAGGTGTGAGGAACTTATTGAGAACCAGAGCAAAGTTCACCCATGTTATATCTTAGCAAAGAACTTAGCTACATTAGGTTCACGCCCTAGGGACCTGTGAAAGTTTGAACTTAAGAGTTAATGACTTAGGGTATCTGGCAGAAGACATTTCTAAGCACTGAAGCAATTGAGATGTGACCTGGCTGCTTCTAGCAACCTATGCTCAGATGCAGAAGCAAATAAATAACCTAAACTTGGAATTTTTACTTAAAAGGGAAGCAGAGATTACAAGTTTGGAAAATTTGCAGCCTAGCTATGTGATAGAAAATAAAAGACCATTTTTGGGGGAGGAATTCAAGCAGGCTGCAAGAAATCATTTGCTAGGGACATTTGCATAACTAAAAGAGAACAAGTGCTAATATCCAAAATAATGAGAAAAAGGCATCTACAGCATTTCAGAGATCTTCTAGGCAGCCCCTCCCATCATAGTCCCAGTGGTACAGGAGGACTAAATGGTTTAGGGGTTAAGCTCAGGGCACCACTACCCTGTCTACCTCAGGAGGATGCTCCTTGCATCATGGTCCATTCAGTCCAGCCATGGCTCAAAGTGTCTCAGATATGGCTCAGGTTGCCACTCTGGAGCATGCAAGCTGTAAGCCTTTGTGGCTTCCTTGTGGTGCTAAGCCTTTGGGTACAAAGAATGAAAGAGTGATCCTAGTTTCTGCCTAGATTTCAGAGGATGTATCAGAAAGCCTGGGTGTCCAGGCAGAAGCATGCTACAGGGACAGAGTCCTCACAGAAAACCTTTACTAAGGCAGTGCAGAAGGGAAATATGGGATTGGAGCCCTCCCAACAAAGAATCCCCCCTGGGGCATTGCCTAGTGGAACTGTGGGAAGGAAGCCATTGTTCTGTGGATCCCAGAATGTAGATCCATTGGCAGCTTGCATCCTGTACCTGGAAAAGTCATAGGCACTCAACTCCAACCCATGAGAGCAGTCATGGTGGCTTCACCTTGCAAAAACCATAGAGGCAGAGCTACCCAAGGCCTTGGAGCCCACCCTTACGTCAGTGTGACCTGGATGTGGGACATGGAGTCAAAGGAGATTATTTTGAAACTTTAAGATTTAATGACTGCCCCGCTGTGTTTCAGACTTGGATAGGGCCTGAAGTCCCTTCTTTGGGCTGATTTCTTCCTTTTAGAATGGGAATGTTGGCCAGGCATGGTGGCTCATACCTGTAGTCCCAGCACTTAGGGCAGCTGAGGCAGGTGGATCACCTGAGGTCAGGAGTTCAAGACCAGCCTGGCCAATGTGGTGAAAATCCCCATCTCTACAAAAATACAAAAATTAGCTGGGCATACTGGTGGGTGCCTGTAATTCCAGCTACTCAGGAGGCTGAGATGGGAGAAACACTTGAACCCAGGAGGTGGAGGTTGCAGTGAGCTGAGATTGCACCATTGCACTCCAGCCTGGGTGGCTGAGTGAGAATCCATCTCAAAAAAAAGTTGGGGGGGGGAATGTTTACTCAATGCCTGTACCTCTATTGTACCTTGGAAGTAAATAACTTGTTTTTAATTTTACTGGCTCATAGGTGGGAGGAACTCATTTCCAGACAAGACTTTGTATTTGGACTTGGGACTTTTGAGTTAATACTGGAATGAGTTGTGATTCTAGGAGACTACTGAGAAGAGATGATTGCATTTTGCCATGTAAGAAGGACATGAGATTTAGGGGGCCAAGGGTGGAATGATATAGTTTGGGTGTCCCCTCCAAATCTCATGTTGGGATGTAATCCCCAGTGTTGGAGGTGGGGCCTGGTGGGTAGCGCCTGGGTCATGTGGGCAGATCTCTTATGGCTTGGTGAGTGAGTGAGCTCTCATGAGATCTAGTTGTTTAAAAGTATGTTCTAACTCCCATAACCCCCTTACTCCTGCTCTCACCATTTGAGACACCTGCTCCCCCTTTGCCTTCTGACACAACTACAAGTTCCCTGAGACCTCCCCAGAAGCTGAGCAGATGCTAGCACCATGCTTGTACATACTGCAGAACTGTGAGCCAATTAAATCTCTTTTCCTTATAAAGTACGCAGTCTTAGGTATTTCTTTATAGCAATGCAAGAATGGCCTAATACATGGGTAATTGAGGAATAAAGACCCTTGGCTTCTTCATTGGGCAACCATCTAATGCCAGTACTATAGGTCTTTTCTCTGGGTGGTAATTCCATTTTTCTGAAGAAGAATTCTTCTTGGTTATTTTTATTTTTAATTTTAATTCTTATGAGTACATAGTAAGTATATGAATGTATGGGTCACATGAAATATTTTAATACAGGCATACAGTGTGTAACAATCACATCAGGATAAATGGGGGAGCAATCATCTCAAGCATTTATCATTTCTTTGTGTTACAAACACTCCAATTACATTCTTTAGTTGCTTTTAAATATGCAACAAATTATTGTTGACTGTAGTCACCCTCTTATGCTATCAAATACTAGATCTTATTCTTCCTCCCCAGTACCCTTCCCAGTCTCTGATAAACAGCATTCTACTCTCTATCTCCATGAGTTCAAGTGTTTTTTTTTGTTGTTGTTATTGTTGTTGTTGTTGTTGCTGTTTTCTTGAGACAGTCTCACTCCATCACCCAGGTTGGAGTGCAATGGCATGATCTCATCACAACCTCTGCCTCCCAGGTTCAAGCGATTCTTGTGCCTCAGCCAGCCATGTAGCTGAGATGACAGAAATGCACTGGCAATTTTTGTATTTTTAGCAGAGATGGGGTTTCACCATATTGGCCCTACTGGTCTTGAACTCCTGGCCTCAAGCAATCTGCCTGCCTCAGCCTCCCAAAGTGCTAAGATTGCAGGTGTGAGCCCCTGAACCTGGCAAGTTCAAGTGTTTTTATTTTAGTTACCAAAAATTAGTGAGGACATATGCAGTTTGTCTTTCTGTGCCTGGCTTATTTCATTTAACATAATGTCTTCCATTTCCAACCATGTTGTTGCAAATTACAGAATCTCATTCTTTTTTATGGCTGAATAGTATTCCATTGTTTATATGCTGAATAGTATTCCATTGTTTACTGCATATGGTTGTTTGTTTTGTTTTGTTTTGTTTTGTTTGCATCCATTTGTCTATCGATGGGACACTTAGGTTGCTTCCAAATCTTTGCTATTGTGAATAGTGCTACAATAAACATGGGAATGCAGATTATTTTTAGACAAACAATTTTTATGGAAAAACAATTTTTCTATCTCCCATCTTGGCATTAAAGGCTAACTGACAGAGTTCTTGTTCCCAGGTGCTATAGAGAAGCCAGAACTTCAATATTCACTTGGTTGACTTTTATTTATTCTCTCACCTTCCAATGTGTCTAGTACAGGTTAAGACGTTTCTTATTTATTTTTACAGCATAAATTTCCATTCTAATGAGGATAAAGTGGTATTGGTCTCCTAGCTGAGCAGAGTGAGAGGAGAACATATGGAGAACCTCCCTTCATAGGCAGATTTCTCATCCACCTTCCCCTCTTTTTAAGGCTCTTTGTCCCTCAATTTCCGTCTTTCAAGATTTTGACAAAAGGGAATGGTTTGCTGG
>NC_045437.1:59907044-59932041 GCF_002776525.5 Piliocolobus tephrosceles | reverse complement strand
CTCCTGACCTCGTGATCCGCCCATCTCGGCCTCCCAAAGTGCTGGGATTACAGGCTTGAGCCACCGCGCCCGGCCCCTCATCACTCTTTATTATTGACACTTTATAGTATTTTATTCTTTACCATCATTTGACAAGAGGGCTTTCAAAGGTAGCAAGTGAAAAAGACTGTATTAATTTTCCAGGGCTTCCATAACAAAATACCACAGATTGGGTGGCTTACACAACAGTAATAAATTTTGTCAGTGTTCTCGAGGTTGGAAGTCTAAGACCAAAGGTGTCAACAGGTTTAGTTTCTCTGAGGCCTGTCTCCTTGGCTTTCAGACGGCTGCCTTCTTACTGTGTTTACATGGTTGTCTCTGTGTGTATGTGTCTAATGTCTGTTTGTGAGTTCAAATTTCCTCCCCTTATAAAGGTATCATTCAGATTGGATTAGGGGCCACCCTAAAGACCTCATTTTAATTTAATCACCTCTTTAAAGACCTTATCTCCATGGTTACATTCTGAGGTACCAGGGGTTAGGACTTCAACATTTTAATTTTGAGAGGACACAATTCAGCCCATAAAAAAGATCACGTTTAAAACATTTAAAAAAATTCTTAACACTACTCCAAGCATATTGCAAGTATTCTCTATCCTTTTACTTAATGACACTGGGATCATCTATCTAAATGAACACTGTTCTCTGAAATAGCATTCTTTTCATTAATGGATTCTCTCACTTATTAAATATCAATTATTGTGCATCTATTTTTGCAAGGTTCTTGGTTTATCAGCACAAGGGATACAGAGGTAAGCCAGACTCAATATCTATATTTAAGAGGGCTTTGTTAGAAGGATAAGAACAGGAGGCTTTTTCTTTCTGTGATGAATTTTTATAGGATACTTTAAAACATAAAATAATTGTCAACTCCTTAATGATGGTTATTTTGAAAAGAACTTAAATGTTTTCAAGGGTGGTACTAATACATTCATCTTTTACATTAAATGCAACGTTTTACACTTTTATTTTTTTTAAGTCACTTTTGTTACCCAGAAGTCAGGCACTTATAAAGGCTACTTCTATTACTTTGGCTTGTCACCATTTCATTTCAGGAAATATAACAGCTCAACTTTCAATTGAAGAAGAGAAAGTGAAGAACTGAACAACATAAAAAAGCATGCTCCCCTCTGCTATAGTTACACATCCACATTTATCCTCTGCTTAGGGCAAGTTGGGAGCACTGGAGTGGGGGAAGAACTGATTATAGAGGGGAGTTGAGGGTCTGTAGCTCATGGCACAGCTCCCAACAATCTGGCCCATGGCTGTTCTTACTTGGCAGGTACATGAAATTGAAGATCACTGCTGCATCTCATGCTTCTACAGGGTATTGATCCACGGAAAATATTAATGATTAACTTAAGCAATACAAGGAGAGGCTGTTACTTTGTACTGGCAATCTTTGACTTGATCCTCTATACAAATCACATGCAGAATGAGTATAAAGCAAAAAGAAAATGATTGTTTCATTTACTGGTAAGTTATTCTGGTCCTCCACCAAAATATGAGAAACCATTTTGGTCTAACATGAGACTACTCAATGAGAAGTCCTAACTGTTATCCCTGAATTTTTTATAGGTATAATGTTAAGCTTAAGATGATAATTTATCCAAAGTTTTCTTAAGTCTGTTTTTCTTATGCAGTTTTCTGTATCTTGGTATTGCTGGTACTCTATTATGGTAGATATGAAATCAGCCAAAATTGAACTTGTCTATCTTTTGTTAGAAAGCATTTGGGGGAAAATTATCTATATTTTAGGATTTTCCAGTTATAACACTGCTGCCTGTAGCAAAAGCTTGTCATTGTGTGTATTTATTAATTACATTTGCTAATAGACTGTTCCTGCCCTTTTTCAGGAAAAAGAAATTCAAGTGTCATTTGTTATTCTTGATATCAATGCTGAGTGACCTAACAAAAAATGTCATGGCTGTCTTGTTGCAGGTATTCTGTATTTACCTGCCATGCGATGCAGTGTCCTTACAACCACCTAACCTTCCTCCCTCCCATAATCCCTGAACCTGGGTACAATTACATGTAGATAAAGATTGACAGATGGTTAGCACATATACTGATCTAGGCAGACAATCTCACTGATATGATATGCGGGAAATAACAACATCAAACAGCTTTGGGAAAGATGTGTAAACACTGTTTGAATTTTTTGCTTCTATTACTTTAAGAGTGTGATTGATTTGGGAAGGACTCAAACGCTTCCAGTCTAGAATCTCACAGATAAAACAGGGACATTTTCAACTTTCTCTTGGAATGATGCTTTCTTGTGGGGACTGAATGAATCAATACACATGAAAGTGCCTCACACAAACACACACACACACACACACACACACACACACACATATATATATCTGTGCATATCTGCTCAGAATTCAATTATGCATTTATTTCAGTCCAGATGCTTGCAGTCTAGAAATCAAGTGTGCACACTTGCACACTAGAAATCAAGTGTGTATTATATAGCAATCCAAATGACAATGAAATCTTACAGTGAAAGACATTTTAAAAGCTACATTATTACATATCCTATGACTGTACTGAAAGTAACAGAGTTCACGTGCTCCCTCTGAACTTTCGCTGAATGCCAGTGCATAGGTTATTCTTAATACTCAAGATAGCTCTGCACCTTATATTTTGTACTGTAATTTCAAAGATGAGGAATGTGAACCTCAGAGAGGGTAGGCAACTTGGTAGAAAACAGATGAAACAGATCCACTTGGACCCCAAGCCTGGCCTCCTTCCATCAGGCCACCCCATCCTGAATTTGAAACACAGTGAATTGCGCCATACTCTGCAGTCTTCATCATGGAAGAGGGAGGGACTGGACCTTGAAGAAAGGGTAGAATTTGGGTAGATCAAGAAGAATGTGGGGACACTTCAGAAGAGGAGAGGATGTGAGCCAAGGTATGGAGACACAAACATTGGGGGCATATTTATGAGACAGTAATACACCAGTTTGTCTATGGCAGAGGATCTGTGTGGATGAAAAGCAAAAGAAGGAGCCAGAAGAGTCAACTGGAGCTAATTTTGAAGGCCTAGAATGCCAGACAAAGAATGTCATTCACTAGCTCATACAGAAAATGAGAAATTGTCAAGAAATCACTATGCTGTGTTACAGAGATATCAAGATATCGAATAAACAACAAAACAAAAAAAAAATGGCAACAACAAAATAGTCTGTGTAGGGCTTAGAGCCCATGTACTCCTACATGTGGAACAGGATTCTGGGGCTATGGTAGAAGTCTGTGTGGAGGGCCATGGCAGTACAAAGAAGGGAGCCGTCATTTGGATCTGGCATAGACGTTGTCAAGAAAGGTTTCACAGGGGACGTGGATTTATGCTGGAAGTGATGGGCAATGAAGAAATAGTTTGAACTGTGGAGAGTATGATAAAAATACCATTTTCAGAAAATGAACTCAGTAGCAGCATCCAGCAGGCATAATGTGGAGTGATGGCTGCAATCTAAGAGACTGAGGCTAATTAAATAGGAGATCATTGCTGCTATCCATGTAAGAGGAGAGGGTAGTGGCAGAGGAAATGAAGTCATAGGAAAGCATGCGATTTTACAGTGAACATCTCAAAGGACTTAACTTTCTGGCAGACAAAGCTGATGAGGGAGAGGATAATTCAGTGATGACTCTAAGGTTCTGAGTTTAAGTGGAAAAATTGCAATATCCTGAAGAAAATTATGGGACTTTCTTCAGGAGAGCTTCTTCAAGGAAAAAGGTATGCTCAGGTAAGGAAACTGAAGCATAAAAAGAGAATAAACTTTCCCAGGTTGGCAACAACTTGCCAATACAGTCAGTGAGTGGCAGACTCTGAGTTCAAACCCAGATAATCTAAATATGAACTGTCTAATACGGCAGCCAATGGCCACAAGAGGCTGTTTGGCACTTGTAAGCGGGTTAGTATGACTGAAGGACTAAATTTTTAGTCTTACTTAATATTTATGAATTAAAATTAAAAGACTGATAGTTGATTTAATAATACTATAAGTATATTTGGAACAATTTGGGAAGTGAATCTGTATTTCTAATTTTAAATTTTAGGCAATCTAAATGTCAATTGAATAAAGATCTAATATAATTAGTGACAATTGGGCATCCAAATTCATATGTGATGTAAGTAAAAAATACACACAGGATTTCAAAGACAAAGTATGAGGAAAGAATGTTAATTATCTCATTAATAATTGTATATATTGGTTATAAGTTAAAATAATAATCTGATACAGTGAGTTAAATAAAATATATCATTGAAATAAATTTTACCTATTTCTTTTCACTTTTTAAATGTGGTACCAGAAGACTTAAAATTACAAAGTGTCTCTCATAATATTTCTATACTCCAGCATTGGTCTATATCCTGAGAAATACATAAATGAGAGTCACCCCCATGAGATGAGTGACATAGTTAATGAGACAGTCTATTCCTTTCCCAATTCTAAATCTCTATTTTCGGAAGATGACTGAGGAGAATGTCAACATTGTCTTAATTCAATGGCACAGTGGACCCTGAACCTGATCACATTATTAATCTCCCTACTGCCTTGTCCGGGTCAACAATTTCACAATTGTCAGAAAATGAACAACAACTCAAATTCCCCTTTCTTGGTATATCTTGTATTTGTTTATGTCTCAAAGGAAAATTATTTCATTCACAACTATTTCTTTCAACGACCAGCTCTATCTTCACGTCAGTCCCAATCTAAAGCCAATTTTATCAGAGAATCCCAGAGAAGAGCCCAGCGAGGACTTCTTGAATCTGGCCTGAGAAAATAGTAACTAGAAAACTAGGGGCTATTCAGAATCTGCGTGTAGCCTGTATGCCTGAATTTTTTTGTCCATGGGGGTTCATAGTCTGACAGTGAAATCCAAATGGTGTGTTTCAGAACTGTTGACAATAATCCAGATGTTTGCTCTATTAAGAGTTATATGTGTAATAAACTAAAGGTGGACAACTTTAATTGAATGGAATAAAAGGTCAGAGCTAAGCACCTGTAACTCTCTAGGTATTACAGAAATTAGGGTAGTATCATTTATAAAGAAAAAGAATCTAAAATTCTACCAATTTTCAGGCATTCAGTGCATATGAAACAATATGTCCTCAAAGTTAGATCATCCAGATGTTTTATGTTAATCAGAGTAAACATTTGATTCATCACAGATTCAACAAAGTCAAAGGCAGAAAATTCACATCTACTTGCGAGCTAAGGGGTGTAGTGCTTTTTCCATTTTCTATGCCAGCTCTCTTGACATACTTAGCACTTACCCATAGAATAATTCAGGCCATTGGATTTATAGTAAAATGCCATTATAAGAAATGTTAATAAAATTATATGTTCTATACATATACATATATATACATCTATTATATATAATTCTGTGTGTACATATTGCATGTATGTACATACAATACATATATGAACTATTTCACCCAAGAGATATTCCAGCTTTTCAGAATATTGTGTATGAAGTCTCAATGCAATAGATAAACTATTCTACTTTACTCCTTTTTAACTTCTAGGTATTATTTTAACATATTGACTGTATATCCTTTGTTAACAATTCTCTATAAAAGAAAACTTCAGCAAAAATTCTCTATAACTTTTCATTTATACATTATATATGGTATATATCATATTAAAATGTACAGAGTGCTAAAGTACTGTATCTATAGATTATAGCAATGAGGTCCTCACACTGATAAGGCAAGTAAAAAGTAACTTCTCTAGCCAAGAGCATTGGGGAAGAGATAAAGAAATCCATTATAAAGGACATTCAATGCATTTGAAACAGCCTCAATAAAATACCCAAGCTCCTGGGAAAATAATCTATCTAACGACTGATAAAATGGTTTTCAGAACTACTGAAAGGGAATAACACACAAATATCCATGTCTAGCCAAGTAAAACAACTGTACACCTATTGAATTTCCAGTAAGAAATTTTTGTTTAAAAAGAAAAAGGTATTTTACCTTTATATATATATATAAACAAACAACATAATGAAAAATGATAGAGCACTCAAGCTCATGGCTAACTTTCACTGTGTGGCCATAAACATACTTCTTTCCTGTGACAGGGTAATAGTACTATTTTTTTGTTGGTTTCTTCTCTGTTCTCCTCTACGATTCCAAAATTGTGTAGTTCTATCCACAGCCAACACATCTCTAACAATTATGCCAAATTTTGGTTGATTTCTGGCAATTGTACCACTTAAACATTCTTATTTATTGCTGAGGATGTAATAGTAGGGCAGATGAGTATTGAATCATCTGTGTCTTGCTGTTAATATTTACTTTTTGTAAGCATTTGTTGGTTAAGTTCAGGATTTAATGTCAAGGCTAATGATGATTTGATTTTTTAATTAAAAATTGATGACCAGTTTCAAAATGAGTGTCATTTTACAAAGCACTTGCCATATATATTACAATTCACCCAAGGTCTGAGTGATCTCAGTCATAAAATATTTAGAAATATATTTTGGACCTTTCGTAAATTATTTATCTTCTATTCAAGCTGCATTGAAAGGTCTGCACGATATAACATAGGGTGAAAGTAATGTTCTGAATTGGAAACAAACACACAAACAGAAAAACAAGAAATTGATTGTGAGTTTAAAAAACATTAGGTGTTGACTCTTAATTCTAAATCTAATCCACAATGTAGATGTATCCCCAAGAATCCTGGCTTGGCCATTTTCTGTGTTCACATCTCCAACCTCAACCTCTTTTTACTCATTGCTTGATATTTGTCTGCTTATCTTCATTGATTTGTCCTGCCAAATTCCCCAAATCAGTTTATCTATCAATACATCATTATCTTTGTTCTCAAACCTGTTGCTTGTTTTTTCCTCATTCCCATTTCTGTTAATTGTACAACTCATATGCCAGAAATTCAGGATTCATTATGGTGTCTGGGTATCATCATGGAAAGAGCATCCTTTTTTCTTTGTTGTACAAGTTTGCAAGACTTGTAAATCCTTCCACCACAATGTCTCTAGCAAACATTCCCTCCTATCTACTTTATTCCTAGCATGCACCATTCCATGTTAGGCCCTAATTACTTGCACTTTTTGAAAAGCAAAAACAACAACAACAAAACCCTTTACTTTTCCTGATAAATTTGCATTTAGCCATTGCAGAAACATAGAACTTAAAAGAATACAAAAGTTAACATTGTGATCCATCATCTTGTATTAGTTACCACCTTATTATCTGTAAAGCAAATGATTGCTATAAGTCCCCTCATTAGTCTCCTTAGTCTAATCTTCTGGTATTCCAAGGTGTGTCTTCACTGCTGCCACTTCATTCTTTCTTAAGCAAAGCTATGATCATAGGATTCCTCTGTTCAAAATCTTTAATAGTTCGCCTTAGTTTAGAAAATATTCCTTTGCTTAATTTTCATGACCTAACAATACAATCTCATTCTCCTTTTCCAGTTTTATCTCCTATCTCCATGACTGCCTCTCAAGTTCAATAAATTTTGACCACACTCAATTTTTTTCTATAAACGTTCACGTATTTTCCTACATACATACCTTTGTGAGATTGCTCTCCCAGCCTGAAATGCCCTTCATCCTCAACTCTGCATAACTGAATGCAAGCTGCAAGAATAAATGCCATTTTATCTACAAAGCATTCTCTGATATTCCCAGTTGGAAGTAAATTCTCCCTTCTCAGAGCTGCCCAAAATATTTTACTCCTACTTTCTCTATGGTACTTAACGGAACACACAGGATAATATTTAGAGAACAGATGCCTGGTGCTTGGGTCCCAACTCTAGGATTTACCTAACAATTTTTCTGGTTTTTTTGAGAGATAGTTTTACTCTGTCTCCCAGGCTGGAGTGCAGTGGTACGATCTCAGCTCACTGCAGCCTTTGTCTCTCAGGTTCAATCGATTCTCGTGCCTCAGACACCAGAGTAGCTGGGATTACAGGTGTATGCCACCGCACCCGGCTAATTTTTATTTTTAGATTTTTAGTTAGTAGATGTTTTACCATGTTGGCCAGGCTAGTTTCAAACTCCTGGCCTCAAACGATCTGTCCACCTTGGCCTCCCAGAGTGCTAGGATTATGGGTGTGAGTCACTCACTGCACCTGGCCACATTTAACTAACTTTATGGTCTTCAGCAAGACCTTTCAATCTGCTGGGTCTCAGTTTTCTTATCAGTTGATGTGATAGTTAAAGGAAACAATATATGACTATCTACTTTTCAAACTGCAAAGTGCTAGGTAATATGAGTTCATTCTCTGCCAGCCACCCTCTTTTTGGCACTGCCTCTCAGGAGAGTGCCTCATCTTCTTTCATGACCTTATTTGTAAGATCATCCCTGAATAGCCCAGCTGGTGGTAGGTGTTTGGTCTAATGTGCTCCTAGAGCACTATTAAGGTCCTTATTTGGTTATAATTTATTTTGCTCTTTGAATTTTTTGCCTGAGCAGTTAGACTTTGATTTTTCAAAGGCTGAGAATTTTTCTTTCTCAGTTTTGCATTCCTAGCTGAAAACTTTGAAATCAGTTCCTATTCAGTAAATGTTTGCTGCACAAGTGAATGTATGAGTGAATTAAATGAATGAATGAATGTACTGATATCTTAATGTTGTGGACAGTTATTTATGTTTAGTAATTATTATCTGTCTTTAGATTTTAAGCTCCATGAGGGCAGGTTCTTTGTATGATCAATGTATCCTTATAGTTCCATGTGCATTACATAAAATAAATACTTGCAGAAAGCTGAATAGAAAAAGGTAGCTGAGCTGGATGACATGGTAGGAGGCTCCTGTGCATAGAGCTTCCTGTACAACAGTTTTTTACCAATGTGCATGCAATCTTAACATCTGTTTAATTCACAAATGAGGCTAATATTTATTATTGACATTGAAGTTTCTTTTCAAATTGAATAAAAGAATGCCTGTAAACATAGATACATCTTTTGATGGTAGAGTAACACAAACTTCAGTGGAGTCATATGTTAGGTTATGTGGCAAGAATCTGACATAGTCACTTTTACCGTGGAGAATCCCTTGAATCACCCAAAGTAAGGCAAGATGTTTCCACTCAACAGTTCGCCAAAGGAACTGAGATGGGAACAGAGTGGTAGATTCACATCTCCTACCTCAATCACACTTACTAGTGAACATAGATCCATTGCATGTGGTGGCAAATGGGATAACTGGAATTGCTCTATTGGAATTTTTATGTCTCCCTTGCTTTATCTCTCCCATTTTGCTTAGCACGTATATTTGAATTTGCATCGGTAAGTGCTTGGATGGTGAAACTATACTGAATTACTCTTTTACAGTATCAGTCAGGTTCTCCTCAGTCACGGTACATGTAAAATCTCCCAATAGCTTAGAAAGATTAATGGATCTGTGTAAACCTCATTATCCCTTGAGTAACTTAATCCCAATGATCCCCATTGTAACCCAAATCCTAGTCTGACTTGGAGAACCCAGTGTGGTAAGTAAAAATGGCAATTTGCCTTTAAAAACTGCCAGTGATGTTCAGGTTAACACTCATCTTCCTACTCTATTTTGAGGTGACTTTGAATATATACTGAAGTCAGAGACAACAGCAACCCGACGGCTGGAATGTCCTGCTTCCACAGGACTCATCATACTGGATTCCCAGCATCTATCAGCCTTAGAATTCAAGTGGGTTTTTCCCCAGAGGGAAGACTTTGCTGACAAAATGAAACATCAGGCAGAAGCAAAATATCTTGCAAATCAAAATGGCCAAGAACTCCCTTGATAGCAGAGTATGAATCCTACCACAAGCAACAGAAAGAGAAAATTAGATTGTTACTCTTGATGTCATAGCCACCGGACTATTAGCACAAGAAAAAAAAAAAAAAAAAAAAAAACAAAAACAAGAAAAGAAAATGGAAACTTGAAGAGAACAAAGAGCTGCTGGTATTCACAGTGTTCTTGCTATATACATGATGGATTGCCATGGTAACACCAGTATCATATGAATCATCTTACATTGGATACCGGCATACGCTGTTCAAAAATAACAGCACAAACAAGAGCACATATTTTCAATCAGGGTAGCAGGGGGCAGGAGTGCTATTTAGGAAAACTGTTTACCTATCATAAGGGTGAGTTAAATAATTTATTATAGCACAACTTACTTTGAGACTTCCGTATGCATTACTTGTGTGTTTTTGTATTTCTAACTTTTGCCTGAGTTAAAAATCAATGAATAAATGCCATATGCTTCAGTAATTCCCCATAGATTATGATAAATTGAAGTTTATACACTTTGTCAGCTGGTTTATTGTGAATTCTCATACAATCACAAGCTTAGATTTCAAGAAATCTTAGGAGAAGTTTGAACGTTTTGATCATGAAAATTAGGCAAATTCATTGTTTTTTTATTCAACCGTTGCTTAAAAAGAAACATCAGAGCAGTAGAATTTGTATGTTTATAGTCGAGGTCAATCATAAAACAGAGTATGTTTTAGTGTAATTTACTAGTACCGCAGAAATGTTAATATTGCCATAGCAATGAAAACCAACCAACAAACACAAAGACCTCTGGGGTGGATTATATTAAAACCAGCAATGTGGAGATCACTTCAGAGGCTCTTACAGTAGTTCACATCAGTTGGCGATATTAATAAAGACAGAGTGGAAGGGACTGATACAAGAACAGTACAGGTAAAAGAAGACTTGATGATGAGAGACAGTGTTAAGGTAAAGGAAGATGACTAAGGTGACTCCTATGTTTCTAGTTTAGATAACTGTGTAGTAATCAGTCCAACCAAGAAATAGAAGAAAAAGACCAGATTGTAAGAGTAAGGTGATGAGTTCAATTTTGGCCATGAGAACAACTGAAATAATTTTCAAGCAGTTAGTACGAGTTTAAAGGGGAGGAGTGGTCAGAGCTTGAGATGTACCTCTGGAAGTTGCTGAAATAACTTTTTTTTTAAAATAAAAAACTCATTGCCTGCTAATGGAATGAATTTAATATGTTTCTCCAAAAGGGTACACATGTGTTTACCATCTGATTACTTTTGTACTCTCAGTTGAAAAAAAAATGAATTTCACAAGAATTTATTGAATATCTATTGTGTACCAGGAACCAGACAAAGCACCAGACACATAACGGTTTAAAACATAGACTTCAACCTTGTTTCCATGGTCCTATGATTGAATGTGGGAGGAAGCCCTTAGGCCAAAAAAATACATAAATATGTAATTACAATTGTGAGAACTGCTCAAAAGGAGACAAGAGCCCAATAAGAGTGCAAAAATAGGTACCTAACAGAGTCTGAGCGTTTGGAGAATGTTTCCCTGGGGATGATGAGGCCTGAGGATGAGTAACAACATGCTCGGCTGAGAACTACATGAATGAAGCCCTGACCATCTTTTCAAATTCAATGTACATTCTATCTTGTCTGAGGAGCTGATTATCTTTTCCTTAGACACCTGTAACATCCTTCTCATCAAATTTCTTCTCTTTGGGGCCCTTCTCTCCATCACCACTAAACTATTTTCCTTCCCTGAGCAACCTTGTTAGGGCAATATGAAACACAACATTATAGGCCAAGTCCAAAGTCCTGACCATTGTTTCAAAGGCTGTTAGCAGATTGACTGTTCACCTTCTTTTTGCCTTTGAAAGGTGCCATCCTGAGCCTGGAATGCTTTGTCAGCATTCACCACTTCATTTACCACAGTTTACAAAGTAAGATAAAAGATGATAACAGAAACTTTCCATTTGTAGTTCATCCATGTAATAATTTTCTTCGACATAAGAGCAAAGCCATGATAAACTAAAAAGCAAGTTCCAAAGAATTATTAAGTAATTTAATGTCTCTTAATGGATATAGAAATGGGACTATCATAAAAAGGTCATCAAGATTGTGCAGTGTCTTGTACTTCGCTGATAGTAAACATTCCAAGTACTCTAACAATTCTCATTCCACTCCTTTTGGCAAGTGAGAGGCTGCACAGTTGGGTGATGGATAAATGCTGAACTGATTGCAGAAAAAGGTTAACATTTATGACAGTTTTTATTAAACTCTAGCAGTTGGGAATAGATTTGAAAACTGACCTTTTTCTTTTTTAAACCTCAGTTGGAAAATATTACCTATTGTTTATTTCAATGTTTTAAAAATCTCAATGATAAATAAGACACAAAGAATATGCTTTTAAATTCTATTGCCAATGAATAAATTAATAAATAATCACTTGTTTCTTTCCAAAATGAAATAAAGAATTATTGGATGAATTAGCATGTGAAAAAACAGTAGTCCCCCCTACTCATCTTCTCCAGTTTCTTTTTGCCACTCTCCTCTCTGCCTCATTACACTTCAGAAACCTTATCCTTTTAGTTTAACACATCAGGGCTTCATTCACGTGGCTCTCAGCAGAGCATGCTGTTACTCATCCTCAGGCCTCATCATCCCCAGGGAAGCATTCTCCAAATGCTCAGACTATGTTAGGTACTTATTTTTATACTCTCATTGGGCCCTTGTTTCCTTTTGAGCAGTTCTCACAATTGTAATCACATATTTATGTATTGTGTAATTGTAATGAAATTGTCCCTGTCAGGATTTCACACTGCTTCCTTCTGTTGGTGTAGAGATTCACTCTTTTCCATTCGAACGAATGCAGCATTCCATTGCCAAATTATTTCTAAAACAACTCTTTCCATCATGCCACTTTTAAGGAGGAGGAAAGATAGAAAATATATAAATTAAGATCCATTATGATAATGCAGTAACAGACACAGAAGAAAAGGAAAACAGCTAGTTAAGGAGGCACTTCCATTTTGAAATAGGAAATTATGAAAGGTCTTACAGGAAAGATCTGTGGAATGAGTGGGGATCATCACAAAGTGAGGAGAGAATAGAACTCTAGGCAAAAAATAGGTATAGCTAGTAGTTATTTGTACCTAAAATATACAGTATACATGGGTGACAAAGGCAGTTTACAAGGATGGAGAGACACAGAAGGGAATAGATCATGATGGCTTGGAATTTAACCTTTTTTTTTTTTTGGTAGCCACTGAAAAGCTAGTGGTATAAGCATGGAAGCGTCACGATGGCATTTTAGAAAGTGGATCTGTGGATGACAGTCAGGAAGAGGATGTTGATAGAACAGAGAGACCAGTTATAAAGTTAGCAGCTTTCAGGCAAGATAACATGAAGGTTGGACCCAAGATGGTAGTCGTGGAGATGGCATCAAATGGTGAGGTGAAGGAGGAAGAATGCACTTGCAACTGGATAGTGGTAGAGCGGTTAGACTGAGGGAGAGGAAGCATTTAGGAGGACTTCCAGGTCTGGGCCATAATGAAAAAGGACATGGGAGATGGGCAAGGTCCCTGGGTAATTTTTGTTTCAAATCTATTGAGTTTGGCAGCTCTGCATAGAGAAGAGAATGGGGAACTGGAGATATACATTCAAGTTACAATTAGAACAAATTCTGAGGATAATTTGAAGTTTTGTTTAAAGTGAAAAAAAGGGCCTCTCATCAAACAAAGCAGTCCCTGTTTTCAAAGTTTTTCCTTCATAAATGTGTTCTTTGCTGTATTAGTCTGTTCTCACGCTGCTATGAAAAATATTCAAGACTGGGTAATTTATATAGGAAAGATGTTTAATTGACTCACAGTTCTACATGGCTGGTAAGGCCTCTGGAAACTTACAATCATGGTGGAAAGCAAAGGGGAAGAAAGGCACATTCTTCACAGGGCAGCAGGAAGGAGAAAGAGTGTCAGCAGGGGAAATGCCAGATGCTTACAAAACCATCAGTTTTCATGAGTACTCACTCACTATCACGAGAGCAGCATGGGGACTGCCCCCATGATTCAATTACCTGACACTGGGTCCCTCCCAGGACATGTGGAGATTAAGGGAACTAAAATTAAAGATGAGATCTGGGTGGGGACACAGCCAAACCATATCATTTGCTATTAGGATGAGCTGGTTATGATGAAAACACACATGTAGTCACACATTCACAGTCGATGGGTTCATGCATGTAGGCAAGAGTTCAGAAGAGCTTCATAGACCAGGTCAACAGGATGGTCGCTTAGTATATGTAAGTGTATGTGTAATTTTGCCTAGTATTTTCACCACTACTTGAAAAGCATATCTCAATGTTTATTACCTAGTCTGGAGCTACAATAATGTAATTGATCATTTATTCAGCTATCTTTAATGAAGTCTTAGTAGTCTCCCTATTGAAGGAATAATAAGCCCTGAAAATGCAGTAAAGCCACATTAATTCAGACACATCAGAAGACAGGATGGTTTGAATTACTGAATGCTTTATACTATTTTAAAAGTGTGGCAGTTGTCCATTTTTAACCAGGCAAGAAAGTGTTATCTTGCGGTTACCACAAGAAAGGTAAAAGAAAGTATTTTCATGAATACCTAAAAAATATCAATTGTCTAGATATAAATAAAGGTCTTAAAAAAGGTCTGAAGTTCTCCCTGATTTAATTGATTCACATAAGGTTTTTTCCACCTTAGCACTACTGACGTTTCGGGTCAAATAATTATTTGTTGTGAGACGCTGTCCTGTATATTATGGGAGATTTAACATCCCTATTCTTTACCTACTTGAAATCATCAGCTACTTCCCACTTATTACAATAAAAAATGTCCCTGGACATTGCCAAATGTCCCCTGCATGGGAGGTGGAGGGTAGAATTGCCCCAATTGAAAATCACTATGGCCCTCAATAATAATTTTAATACCTCCACTCCTCTTGATAAAAGCTATAAAAAAGCAAATGTTAGTCTAGGCCACATTTGAACGATTATAGAGTTCAAAATAAAGTGATTGAATTTGATAAAGATTTATGTTTGCAATGTGTACTTGTTTTTATGTTTGCAATGTGTACTTGTTTTTCTTTGGTACAGAAAATGGGATGTATTCTTCTCTGCAATGCCTCCCTCGTGCAGGTTCATGCCCATTATTGAGTCCACTTTTATGAACATGAAGCCATGCAATTATTCAGGATTCACAGTCCAATTACTATCTCTCTTCACAATCATTATTAGCAAATCATTTCATGAGCACAATTTGTTATGGGCTGAATTGTGTCTACCCCAAAATTTGTATGCTGAAGCCCTAAATACCAGTATCTCAGAATGAGACTGTATTTGGAGACAGGAGCACTAAAGAGGGGATTAAATTTAAATAAGCCTTTAGGGTGGGCCTTAATCCAATCTGACTGATGACCTCATAAAAGCAGGAAATTTTGACACATACAGAGATCCCAGTGTTGGCTGGGCACAGAGGAAAGGCCATGAGATAACACAGTGAGAAGGTGGCCATCTGCAAGACAACCAGAGTCCTCAGGAGAAGCCAGACCTGCTGACACCTTGACCTTGGATTTCACAGCTTTTGGAATTGTGAGAAAACAAATTTCTGTTGTTTAAGCCACCAAATCTGTAGTATTTTCTTACGACAGTCCTAACAAATTAATACACCATTTGAGTAAATTAATAGCTTGATGATTGGTCATAAATCTAAGGGTATGACCTTGTGATCGTTCCACAAGGAGAGAGCAGGCTGGTTTACCTTCACTCACACTCATTGTATTCCTTCCTGTCCTCTGGATCTTTGTACCCTGTTTTTCTTCTGATCCCAGGGATAGTAGGGAGAGCAAGCCTACCTAAAGGATTTAGAAAAACAGAGGCCAGAGAGTATACCAGAACAGCTGCATCACCAGCAAGAGGGAGCACAGAGCAGGCAGCAAGGGAAGGACCCTCACCAGCACCCCCGCCACCCACCCCGACTCCCACCCCCACCACCGCCAGCAATGGTGTCAAGGCACCGAAATGCAGGAAAGAAGGTGGCTGGAGGAGGTACAACATGACACCTGGCTGTGAAAAGTAGTGCTCAAGCGTACTTGCTTTCCATCGCCTTGGGGTGCCAGTGGCTACTGTCTTACCACATTCACTGCTACTACTTTTTATTTTCCATTTTCATAAACAATTGTGACTTTTACATTATAGCAAGACAAACAGAACTGGGGCTTATATGTCACAAGTTCTATAACTGATTTTATGAAATTTTGTGCTTCTATCACATTTCTTACATTTTCTTACAGTTGCACTATTGTTTCTCTCTAGGAAATTCCCCTCTGCCACCTCCCACAGTGACTTTTTCTCCTCCTTTCTACAACTTGAAGCTATATTCACACACACACACTACATATATACGAATATATACTTTTATGAATACAGAAGTGAATTATTTCAGGTTCTTCTTTGCTGACCTGGTAATGACAAAATGCATGATCCCCAACCACTTAAGCCAGTTAATCTAAAGTCAGTGCTACATGAAGTTTCTACAGGGAAACAAGGAAAGGGAATTTAATTGATCCAAAAGAATAACAGAAGCAAAAATCTTGCCAAAGACTCCATACTGTGGCATACAGGGAAGTGATTTTATACACACACACACACACACCCCTCTGCCAAAATAAGTAACATGCATTTTCTAATGATTTATTTATTAAACAAACATCTATTATTTAACCTGTTCTCGGCTCTATGCTGGACACTGGGGAACTAACAACCACCAAGATATGATCCACTCACTCAAAAGCTTTACAGTCCAACTGGGTGAGGATGGGTTAGAAGAGCCAGATTAAGTCTGATTTTTAAATCCAATTTTTAAATCTCTGTATGAAGGGCCACACATGATGGCTCATACCTGTAATCCCAGCACTTTGGGAGGCCAAGGCAGGAGGGTCGTTTGAGGCCAAGTGTTGAGAAGAGCCTGGGCAACATAGCAAGACCCAGTCTCTATAAACAATTAAAAAAAAAAAAAATTAGCCTGGCATAGTGACCTCAACTACTTGGTAAGCTGAAGTGGATCACTTGAGCCCAGGAGTTCTAGGCTGCCCTGATCTATGATTGCTACTGCCCTCCAGTCTGGCCAACAGAGAGAGACCCTATCTCAAAAAATAAAGAAAAAAAAAAAAAGAAATTGCTATATTAAAATTGAGACATAAAGCCTTCATAAAATTGAAAGAAAATTATATTTCTTACAAAAGAAAAACTGGAACAATAGAATTTACAGAGGCTACCAAAAATTAAAAGGAAAACATTTTTAAATCGCAAATATAGAAAGTAATTATAATCACAGATGGTAGAGTTGTCATTCTCTTCGATGCTGAGTTTACTTAAGATTTAGTAGTGTTAACTGCTTTCTTAATGTCTTCATTGCTGTTCTTGAAATAAAAATTGAGAGCGATTAAATGACCATGTTGTCATGTGTCTAATCTAGCTGATTTTCCAATAATTTGGGAATTATTTCCCTGTGTTTCAAGAAAAACATGCTGTTCTTTCAAGAAGTCACTATTTTATAAGGATATACTTAGCTTTAAATTGAGCTATATTTTGCACTTACGCATTTGATTTCCTACTTCATTTTCCCTATGGATTTTAGTGAAAAGCCATTTTTTTTTTTTTTTTTTTTTTTTTTTTTTTTTTTTTTTTTTTTTTTTGTCACCACAATCTCTGCTTCTTTGTGTAGGCTGAAATATCAACTCATAGCTACTCTTCTTTAGATGTCTTTCCCTCCCTCCCTTCCATCCTTCCTTCCTCAGATTTTTTTAGTAATTAGAAAACATTTTTCTTTCTGCGAAAAACCACAACCGAGATGATATGAAAATAAACATAAATATGCTACTTTAGATAAATCTTAGTCGCAGCAAGCATTCTGAAAACGAACCATTCAAATTTTAGGTAGATTTTAGTGAATCTAAGATGATAACCCACCATTCTAAGTGTATTGTTTTCTCAACAGATTCAAAAGAAGTTGACGTTTTAAAATGCACAACTTAAAAAAAAAAAAAAAAGAGTAACAGAATAAAAAGACAACCTCTGTGATTTGGATGTTCTTCCATTCATTCATCCACCCCTCTATTGTTTTTGTTACATGTTTGTTGTCATATTTATCCTTTCGTAGAATGAAAGCTCCAGATGTAATGATTTAAGGCAACATTTTATATAAAATTTATTTAATGGATTTACTAGCCATAGAAAAGCAATGTATTCTACGGAAAGAAAAGTTGAATCTGGTATTTTTACAAATCCCAAGATCTATACAATTAAATACTAATTATTGTAAAATACCTTTCAAATATATTTCCTTGTAAAATATACTGTAATGCCCAATTTTAAGCCTAAATAGGTATGTATCTGAAATGTTCTGGGTCTATGCATATACACAATATGCATAAAAACATAATTTGACTGACTTGTACAAAAAGTTGATTCCTTTTAAGCAGAAAAATTAAGGTAATATGAACAGGGATGTCAGATATCCATGTGGATTTTGCAACTTGTATGGGTTTGTAGTATCGTCCCACCAATTAAAGAAGGGAATGAGGAAACCGACAGCAACTGAGCCATGTTGAGTGTCTTAGGACACATTTTTCTGAATATTTTGAAACAGTTGCTTGGTGCTGCTAGACTGTCATAAAGTCAAATAGTGATAGAGCTGGACAGAAAAGCCTTCATACTCTGGAGGAAAGAATAAAATATTGTCTCTCACAAAAATCAGAAACCTTTCTGAAGGTTCAGAAACATTTTAATCACTTAAACATCCCTTCATGTTTATAATAAGGTGAAATCTGGCAAAATGCATGCTTTGTGAGTTTGTGTAGATATAATTAGAAAAAGAAAAGTAGAAGAGTAAGTTAGTAATGACAGTTTCCAAGTAAAATACATTGCTTTCAGAATTATGGATTTTCATTATGAGGATTCATAAAATTAGGGAGAAATGGAATTTTCACAGAGAGAATGGAATACCTTTATAAATGCTTCTGAAGTTCATTGTTAATTGCTGAATTAAATGACATTTTATAAAATCAAAATTGAGGGGTGACTTTTGACATATTAGTTAACTATATCATCGCTATTCCAATACTACATAAAAATGGTGGGGTGGGGGTAGAACACAGATCTAAAATGACAATTTTTTATAGGAAAAATATATAACCCTGTTCTGCCCTCCCTAGTGACTATAGGAAAACAAATGTTTTTGTAGAACTATAACGCATTTATTGCATTAATGTGTTATAATGCATTAAGGAATGTCACATATAGATTATGAGTTACTGGGCATCTGGTATAAATAGCCATATAGCCATCAATAAATATATCCATTATTTGGCTAAATCCTCTTTCAAATTCTCATCATGGGTGATTCTGATGGCAATACAAGCACTGACAAGCTCTCAAATCCTTAAAATCTACAAACCTTGAAACCAGATCAGCTTTTGCTAAATGGCTAAACTAAGAATATTTCCAGCTTTCCTCTCTGGTTAATTTTTTCCCCAACTATCCAGTGTATTGAATAAAAACTGACTTCTCACCCTGACCCTCCCAGCTCAGCAGACGTCCAAAGCAGTTACCAAAGGGCAACAAAACACATTTTCACTGACAAACAACTAGAGGAAAGGAAAGCAGTTACCGTCTCCTCTGTGGCTTAATATCAATTGGCATGTTGGTTGCGTACGGTGATCCATGAACATAAGCGCTTCGGAATCTAGCCACCTTCCCCAGAGTTAGGTACTCACAGCTGCTTGGCAGACTCATTATATCCAAAAGGCAAGAAGTAAAAGCAAATCTGAGTAGTCAGACCAGCATTCCTGGGAAGGCTGGAAAGAACATGTCAGATAATGGATTTCAGACATATGCCGCTCACTGGTTGCCCGGTGCTTCTTTGCTTCAAAAGTAAACACGTGTTTCTCGGAGGCAAAATATACTACCATGTTTTCTGTTCATTCTGTTCAGGGATACAGGAAGCTTGCTGCTTATTTCTAACCAGGCTCATGCTCTGACCAGTTATTGGCTGAGCAGATGAAGTAGAAATTCTGTAGCTCCACAAAAGTCTATTTCTACTCAGACCAAACCTCTGAGTAGGCAGCAAGGTTTTATCCATTTTTGTCTAACGTCGAAAAGAAGGTCAACTTAACGTAATAGTAGTTTGGCAATCAGAATTATTTACCTGTAAACAAAGCATACATACCTGATAGGAAGGAAATAATTATTTGCTATATTTTCAAAGAGGGAATATTGTTCACTAAACTGTTACAGATACTTAGAAAATGAGATGGGCACATGGAAATGTTATGGGCGGTTTTCCAATTCTCTGGTCAAAAAATTGTGGGTTCTTATTCATAAATTACTATTCACAGTTGAACTGAACGTAGCCTCTCAGGAACATAAAAACGGTAAGCAAATGTCTTTATTTACTAAAACGTTGATGATGATACAAATTTTTTTCCTCTTTTAAAACACTGAGAAATGCAGCTTCTAACTGCTCTTTGAACGAAGATCTATGGAAAAATGATAGTGAATGTTACTACTTCTTTGTAAGCTGTTTTTTCGTAACAGTGAAAAATAAGTTGGAGAAATCAGAAAGGATACTAAATAATTCTACTAAAGGCAGCAGGGTCTTAGAGAAATGCTGTATCTTTAATTAGTTCACAGTTTTTCTAGCCTCTTTGCCATTTGCCAGAGTTACAGCAACAAAACCACAAGTGTTCAGGGTAATGAGATAGAAGATGTTCGGAGTATTCTGTGAGATAATTTTTGTTTTGAAAAATTATTTCTTATCCAGGATTTGAATAGACACACCAGTTTATTTAAGAGTCCTGGGACCTGGGCAAACATCAAGTGTGTTGAAAAGGGGCTACATTTTATTTTTCAGTAGCCAAATTCAGACAGTGTTTGGGTTTAAACACCAGACACTGTTCAAATTCAGAAATTTTAAGTTTGAAAGAGTAGATAATTTTCCCTTTTTTAAACCTTTTATTTTATGTTTGGGGGGACATGTGAAGGTTTGTTACACAGGTAAACTTGTGCCATGGGGGTTTGTTGTACAGATTAATTCATCACCCAGATATTAAACCCAGTATCCAATAGTTATCTTTTCTGCTTCTCTCCCTCCTCCCACCCTTCACCCTCAAGTAGACCCCAGGGTCTATGTCCTTCTTTGTGTTCACGAGTTCTCATCATTTATCTCCCACTTGTAAGTGAGATCATGTGGTATCTGGTTTTCTGTTCTTGTGTTAGTTTGCTAAGGATAATAGCCTCCAGTTTCATCCATGTTCCTGCAAAAGGCATGCTTTCATTCTTTTTTATGGCTGCATAGTATTTACCATTTCTATTCAATAATTTTCTTTCTTTCTTATATTTTATGTTTCAATTACAAAATTATACATACTATTTTTTTTAACATACCAAATGACAGAGAAGTGTGTAGATAAAAAAGATTGTCTTTTCCCTTCCTTGGTAGGATTAATGGGAGGGAAAAGACAGCAAACTTTTTATTTATACAAATATAAATATACCACACTCAATACACAAACCCTCTCACACGTATAGGGATTCTCCTTTCTTTTTAAATAAAGTGGGCTCATACTATGTACAATCCTTTATTAATATTATTATTCTTTAAAGCAACCATGAAAAAATTACTTTTGTGAACACATAGAGACCTAGTGAGTTATTTTCAATAGTTATATAAGATTCCATGGCATAAATGTACCATTATTTATTCAATGAGTCCTTTATTGATGGACATATAATTTTGGACTCATAAACAATAAACACATTTGCTAATATATTCTTACTGACTGGTGTTTGTATTTCTGAAAATGGATTGCTTGCTTACAAATTGTGAACATTTTTCCCTTTAATAGGCTATGGCAGTTCATACTTCCACAGTCGTGTTGGAAGATGTCAACTCCCGCACACTCCTGCCAAGACTATCTATTGTTATTCAAGTTTATTTCTTTATAGTATGAAAATAAGGTAGGCAGCTCTCTGAAATATCCAGTGATTGCATACAGTTCCTTGCTGAAATAAAACTATTATTAAGGTGCCGGCAAAAGTAAGGACACCCTTTCTGAACTGAAATATATATTGGGACATAAAGCAATGGCTTAGAAAGGCTTTGCACAGGTGTACAAAGGCAGTAGTCTGGAGTCTCATCAGAATGAGAGAACACCTAATGCAAAGTTAGGGAATAGTAAATAATTATTAATTTGCATAATTATGAAGAGAGTAAATATAGTGAAATCAGTATATTTTTCTTAATGGGAGTAATATTTCATAATTTGGGAGAAACATCACTAATTTTACAATATGAATGTAATGCCTAATGACTGCCAACTAATTGTGATGTATGACTGTGTGTAATTAGTAGAATTTGCACAAAGAGGCTCTTTGGACATACTCTTTCATTTGAGAGTCTGAAGAACAAAAGTGCAATGAAGCATTTTCACCTGCCAGCTAATTTAGGAGACTTCCCAGTAGAGGAGAGTAAGATTTGGTCACATAAGAATTTCTAAGGAGAGGTAACAATCAGAAATTGAAGAATAAGATATAAACCTCTATGGTAGAGACCTATGTGTCCTGTGATGGGTAAAATTCCATAGTTTTCTTAGCAGGGGCATTTTTGCTTGTACCCAGGTAATTATTTAACAAGAGCCTTGCAGGAGCTCCTGGGGATTACCTGTACTTAAATTTGGATGAGAGGAGATTACTGCTAAACTCCAGCCTGCCAAGAATTCAGAATCTGTGAGAACCCTGGCCAGCAGCAGGAGGTGGCCTTTAAGGGAAGAAAATGGAATCCTTCTATTTTCAACAATTCCCTTTCTCTGGGGCTGGAGAGAGCTATTTGGGGACTTCATCATTAGGAAAATAAGAACACACTGCAGAGTTTAATTTCATCTAAAGATTACAGCTACCATCCAAACCAGGCCTACCTCCAAATAAGGCTCAAATCTCACTAAGGAATGGCCACAATTACCCATCTATGTTTTGTTTGTTTTTGCATACTAGGATTTCTGTGGAAGACAGGTATGGAGTCTAGCACAAATCTCACTTATAGTTCCCGTGATTCTAAGCTCTTGAGAATATTAAACTCACATGAAGGTATCTGGAACAGCAATTTTCATCCCTATGCTAGACATTGCAACGTTAACAATGCCCTGCACAGCAATTAAAAGTAATTGCTAGCAAGTAGCAATTTCAAGCCATAGGACTTTTCTTCTGATAACTGGAATGATACATATTAATTGAGGTTCTTTCAGCCTTTAACTCTACCCTGGCCTATGTTTAGCAATTTTAAATGCTGGAGGAACTTCTTTAGGATGTTCCTAAAGAAGTCTTATCTTTAGGATGAGGGTATCATCTGTTAATGATCACATCAGACCATAAGAACTGACTGAATGATTTCCCCTGGCTTATGGCTTGGAAGACTCTCCTCTTCCCTCCCCAAACCTTGTGTTTTCTGCTTATACCTGGACTGGAGACCCATGAAAATTGGGGTTTGCTTCTGTTCTCAATTCTTGGAGTTGTTCTTGATTTTGATCTCTACACTTACTGGTCAAGGCATCCAATGAATTGGCTTTAAATATTCTTTATGTGCTGAAAAACTCCCACCTCTTTATTCAGAGTTCACATTTTTCTGCTGTTATCATTAACTGCACATGAGAAAATTCCACTTGGAAGTTCCATAGCTATCTCATTTGAGCATTTATAATGTAACTCAAATCAACTCTGTTCCTCCCCTCCTCCACTCCCTCTCCCCACCACGTTTCTTCCTATATTCCCTGGTACTACCACCATTCAGCCAATAACCAACAATAACTGCTAATGAGGTCACAATCCTAGTGACATGAATACTATTGATAGTAACAATAATATTAATAGTCAATAGATAATAGCTAACACTGATCAGATACATTCAATGTGGTTGGCAGGTTGACTAATTCTTATAAAATATGAGTTGGGCACTATTATTATACTCATTTTTTAGACGAGAAAAACAAGACACTGAGGGATAAGATATATTCCCAAGGTCACACAGAGTGTTAAGTGGTGGCGTCAGAGTTAGCAACCAATGCATCTGATTCCAGAGACCAGGCTATATGTTCTACCTCCCTACACATTCTTTAATCTGTCTCTTAATTATCTTTCCCCCCATGTTTCACCTAGAGTTAATATTTCCAAATTTTTTTCCCTCAAATCCAACCTTCACTTGCCTGCCAAGATTATCTTAAAATGGAAATCTTATCTAAGTCATGCAAGGACATGAACATGTGAGTCCTTTGCTTGAAATTATCCAATAGTTCTACATTATTTAGTAGCAAAGTTTGAAATTTAAATTCCAATACTCAGCCCAGAGATGCTCTATTGTCTTGCTCTCCCTTCCTCTCCTGTATCAGCCACAAATAACATTTAGTAGTGTCCTTCCTGTGCACAGTCTGTTCTTCCGCCCCACTGGGGCTTCCCAAATGATAGGTACTCTGAGCAGAACATTTTTCTCTTTCTTCTCTGGCTGGCTAACTCCTTTTAAGTGTAATCTCTTCCAAAAAACATTCTTCATTCCTCAGTTTTATTTAGATGCCTCTCATCTATTTTCCCAACTCACATGACTTTAGCACACTGTTTCATAGCTGTTCATGCAGTTACACCTCTTCCCCATGATACTACAGTTTCTTGAGTGCAGGAATTCTGCCTTCTTTGACTTTGTAATCCCAGAACCTAAAATAACATTTGCTTATTGAATAAGATAGCTGAAATTGTAAGGTTCTGATGTTCCAAAGACCTGTCCAAGTCTTTCCTGAACTCCCTTCTCAGTTACTCTCCCCAGAATAATAATTACAAATATTTGGCGACTGAAATACATTGGAAGTAGTGGAGCTATTCATCATATGCAATCAAAGAGAAACACTTCACAAAGAGTGCCCAAAGGAACATGAGAGCAACATCTTTTCTCAGGAAGCAAGGGATTAATGTGGATTTTATTTTATTTATTTATTTTTCCTCTTTTTTTTTTATTATACCTTAAGTTCTAGGGTACATGTGCATAACGTGCAGGTTTGTTACATATGTATACTTGTGCCATGTTGGTGTGCTGCACCCATCAACTCGTCAGCACCCATCAATTCATC
>NC_045437.1:59882043-59906644 GCF_002776525.5 Piliocolobus tephrosceles | reverse complement strand
AGGCTATTAATTGTTGCCTCAATTTCAGAGGCTGCTATTGGTCTATTCAGGGATTCAACTTCTTCCTCGTTTAGTCTTGGAAGAGTGTACGTGTCCAGGAGATTATCCATTTCTTCTAGATTTTCTAGTTGATTTGCGTAGAGGTGTTTATAGTATTCTCTGATGGTAGTTTGTATTTCTGTGGGGTCGGTGGTGATATCCCCTTTATCATTTTTTATTGCGTCTATTTGATTCCTCTCTCTTTTCTTCTTTATTAGTCTTGCTAGCGGTCTGTCAATTTTGTTGATCTTTTCAAAAAACCAACTCCTGGATTCATTGATTTTTTGGAGGGTTTTTTGTGTCTCTATCTCCTTCAGTTCTGCTCTGATCTTAGTTATTTCTTGCCTTCTGCTAGCTTTTGAATGTGTTTGCTCTTGCCTCTCTAGTTCGTTCAATTGTGATGTTAGAGTGTCAATTTTAGATCTTTCCTGCTTTCTCTTGTGGGCACTTAGTGCTATAAATTTCCCTCTACACACTGCTTTAAATGTGTCCCAGAGATTCTGGTATGTTGTATCTTTGTTCTCATTGGTTTCAAAGAACATCTTTATTTCTGCTTTCATTTCGTTATGTACCCAGTAGTCATTCAGGAGCAGGTTGTTCAGTTTCCATGTAGTTGAGTGGTTTTGATTGAGTTTCTTAGTCCTGAGTTCTAGTTTGATTGCACTGTGGTCTGAGAGACAGTTTGTTATAATTTCTGTTCTTTTACATTTGCTGAGGAGTGCTTTACTTCCAATTATGTGGTCAATTTTGGAATAAGTGTGATGTGGTGCTGAGAAGAATGTATATTCTGTTGACTTGGGGTGGAGAGTTCTATAGATGTCTATGAGGTCCGCTTGGTGCAGAGATGAGTTCAATTCCTGGATATCCTTGTTAACTTTCTGTCTCGTTGATCTGTCTAATGTTGACAGTGGAGTGTTGAAGTCTCCCATTATTATTGTATGGGAGTCTAAGTCTCTTTGTAAGTCTCTAAGGACTTGCTTTATGAATCTGGGTGCTCCTGTATTGGGTGCATATATATTTAGGATAGTTAGCTCTTCCTGTTGAATTGATCCCTTTACCATTATGTAATGGCCTTCTTTGTCTCTTTTGATCTTTGATGGTTTAAAGTCTGTTTTATCAGAGACTAGGATTGCAACCCCTGCTTTTTTTTGTTCTCCATTTGCTTGGTAGATCTTCCTCCATCCCTTTATTTTGAGCCTATGTATGTCTCTGCATGTGAGATGGGTCTCCTGAAGACAGCAGACTGATGGGTCTTGACTCTTTATCCAGTTTGCCAGTCTGTGTCTTTTAATTAGAGCATTTAGTCCATTGACATTTAAGGTTAATATTGTTATGTGTGAACTTGATCCTGCCATTATGATATTAACTGGTTATTTTGCTCATTAGTTGATGCAGTTGCTTCCTAGCCTCAATGGTCTTTACATTTGGTTTTTGCAATGGCTGGTACTGGTTGTTCCTTTCCATGTTTAGGGCTTCCTTCAGGGTCTCTTGTAAGGCAGGCCTAGTGGTGACAAAATCTCTAAGCATTTGCTTATCTGTAAAGGATTTTATTTCTCCTTCACTTATGAAACTTAGTTTGGCTGGATATGAAATTCTGGGTTTAAAATTCTTTTCTTTAAGAACGTTGAATATTGGCCCCCACTCTCTTCTGGCTTGTAGAGTTTCTGCCGAGAGATCTGCTGTTAGTCTGATGGGCTTCCCTTTGTGGGTAACCTGAGCTTTCTCTCTGGCTGCCCTTAAGATTTTTTCCTTCATTTCAACTTTGGTGAATCTGGCAATTATGTGTCTTGGAGTTGCTCTTCTGGAGGAGTATCTTTGTGGCGTTCTCTGTATTTCCTGAATTTGAATGTTGGCCTGCCCTACGAGGTTGGGGAAGTTCTCCTGGATGATATCCTGAAGAGTGTTTTCCAACTTGTTTCCATTCTCCCCCTCACTTTCAGGCACCCCAATCAGACGTAGATTTGGTCTTTTTACATAATCCCATACTTCTTGCAGGCTTTGTTCATTTCTTTTTCTTCTTTTTTCTTTTGGTTTCTCTTCTCGCTTCATTTCATTCATTTGATCCTCAATCGCTGATACTCTTTCTTCCAGTTGATCGAGTCAGTTACTGAAGCTTGTGCATTTGTCATGTATTTCTCGTGTCATGGTTTTCATCTCTGTCATTTCGTTTATGACCTTCTCTTCATTAATTAGTCTAGCTGTCAATTCTTCCACTCTTTTTTCAAGATTTTTAGTTTCTTTGCGCTGGGTACGTAATTCCTCCTTTAGCTCTGGGAAGTTTGATGGACTGAAGCCTTCTTCTCTCATTTCGTCAAAGTCATTCTCTGACCAGCTTTGATCCATTGCTGGCGATGAGCTGCGCTCCTTTGCAGGGGGAGATGCGCTCTTATTTTTTGAATTTCCAGCTTTTCTGCCCTGCTTCTTCCCATCTTCGTGGTTTTATCTGCCTCTGGTCTTTGATGATGGTGACGTACTGATGGGGTTTTGGTATAGGTGTTCTTCCTGTTTGATAGTTTTCCTTCTAATAGTCAGGACCTTCAGCTGTAGGTCTGTTGGAGATTGCTTGAGGTCCACTCCAGACCCTGTTTGCCTGGGTATCAGCAGCAGAGGTTGCAGAAGATAGAATATTGCTGAACAGCGAGTGTACCTGTCTGATTCTTACTTTGGAAGCTTCCTCTCAGGGGTGTACTCCACTCTGTGAGGTGTGGGGTGTCAGACTGCCCCTAGTGGGGGATGTCTCCCAGTTAGGCTACTCAGGGGTCAGGGACCCACTGGAGCAGGCAGACTGCCCCTTCTCAGATCTCAACCTCTGTGTTGGGAGATCCACTGCTCTCTTCAAAGCTGTCAGACAGAGTCGTTCGCGTCTGCACAGGCCTCTGCTGCTTCCCCTGTTATTTTTCAGCTGTGCCTCGAATGTGGATTTTAATTAGAGGTGATGGAGATGTGTCTCCCTGGGCTATCAGTTTCAGTTCAGTAAAGGAAAGTTATCCAAATACTTGAATAAGCTCAGTATAATGCCATTATTTAAGCATGCTCTGTGTTTTGAGAGTGTACTGGTAAATTCAAAATTAATTAATCAATCTTCTATTAAGGGTCAGTTACTTATGTTCATACATTAGCTTTTCTTGTTAATCTATTCTTAAACACTGCATATATTCCACTTTGCACAGTCTTACACACAATGGCTACAGTCAGAAGGAAGTAACAGTGCAAATGAAGATTTAACTATCATGAAGGTCATCACAATATCTTACAAAATAATTAAAAGATGTAAATATGTTTAATGCCCAACTACTTAAAATATGGAATAGCCAATCAATGTGAATATCATGAATCCATTAAAATAATGATATTGAAAAACGTCCCTTAGTTTTTAGCTAAATGAGTTGAAAACTCACATCCAAACCAAAATCTTCATCAATTGAAACAAACATACTATTCTAGTAAAAGATGTTAACATTTTGATGGATAAGTAGTTTCTCAGAAATTTTATTGTCATGACCCAATCTCTCAGATTGTAACAACAGTTGAGACTGCATTGTATGTCTTTTTCAAAGTTAAAGAACATAAAATCCCATAAATCAGTTAGTCAGCAGGCCCACTTAATTTTATAACAAGGATAACTTTTGATTAAATCAATCCACTGTTTTAAGCAGGTAAGTTTGAGATGAATGAACCATAAGGTCTCACCTTTTTAAGAATGCTTTATTCTCCAGCTAATGGAGCCTCTTTGAGAGTGGTTTCTCTCAAAATATTATTTTACTATTAACTGTCATTGCCTCCAAAACCTGACAGAAACCCATTGGTCACATAAAGGTAACTTTATTAAACCTACTGAAGTAAAGCAGAAAACCATGTGGACAGATAGCTTAGAAAAAGAAGTTAGTGAATCAGATATCTAAGTAAGTTTTGTTTGTTCTGTTTTGTTAAATACAAGGACAGGAAAGTAGGCCTAGTCCAAGTGCCACTTAAAAGGTACCGGAAATTATGTTGGTTTCAGTTCTCCCATCCAACAAAAGCCCTTAGCTACTGGTAATCTTATCTCAACAAACCTATTGTATATCCAAAGTTTAGGCTGAGCTAAAGCAGCGACAAAACCAACTGAATAAAATGACGCTCATTCATTGAAATTTCAGGTAGGCCCACACAATTCATATTTCCAAGCTCTTTATAAGCTGTTTGAATGTTAAATGGAGTGGCATTTTGCTTTAGAATGTATAGAAATGGAAACAAATGAGTTTAATATACACAACAGGCTTTGACAACATGACTTCTTCGACAGATGTCCTATACTACTTCCCACACTTTCATCCTTAAAAAGCACAGTCTACTTGCCAAGTTACAAACTGTTGCCAATGTTCAGCTGCAAAAGAATTTCCAACAGTAGGAACCAGTGGAAAGAATTAAAATACTTTAAACTTATTTCCAAATAACCAAATGTATCATTATAAAGTTGTAAGATAAAAAATAATCATGCTGCAAGTTCTTACTCTGTCAACTAGCTGGTTCAGCAAAGAGGAAGGGTCTTTGGCAAACAAGGCTCTATATTTGGTTGCCAGATGATTTTTTAAAATCTGTCAATTCATTCTTCCACCCCAACCAGCCAGCCAGCATTAGTTGAGCATCTACTATGTATACACACAAGAAGTAGATGGCATAACTGCTCTCTAGGGGGGAAAAAAAGCATACAATTCATTTAATGTGCAATTCATGCATCAAGACAGGACTGATTTCAATTGACAATATTATGAGATAGAAGTACAGTGTCAGCATATTAGTCTGTTCTCATGCTGCTACGAAGAAATGCCTGAGACTGGGTAATTTATAAAGAAAAGATGTTTAATTGACTCACAGTTTTGCGCGGCTGGGGAAGCCTCAGGAAACTTACAATCACGGCAGAAGGCACCTCTTAACAGGGTGGCAGGAGAGAGAATGAGTGTCAGCAATGGAAATGCTAGAAGCTTATAAAACCAGCAGATCTTGTGAGAAACTCACTATCATGACAGCAGCATGGGGGAAACTGCTCCCATGATTCAATTACCTCCCACCAGGTCCCTCCCACAACACATGGGATTATTGGCTGAATTAGAAAATTAGAAGTATAGGAATTATAGAAATGAACTATAATTCAATGGGAACTATGATTCAAGATGAGATTTGGGTGGGTACACAGCCAATCATATCAGTGATTCCATTTGAAACCTTGTGGTTGGCTAACATCACATCAAGCTTAATTCAGCTTACACCATCATTTACTGCTTTTTATTGTATTTTTAAAGTTCTCTGTCCTAGAGTGAATTCTGAACCATAAGATAGGAAGATATATGACTTGTCTTTAAATTCACCACAGTGCCTTGTACACTGTTCTATACATATTGCTACAGCATCTAGTATATGTCTCTGAACATAGTAGATACAAGGTAAATGTTTGTTACTAAAAAGATGTGCAACCATATTTTATGTTTGTTGAAGTTTTAAACTAAGGGACTTTACTCTTCAGTTTGTCTGAATAATATACAACTATTGTCCTGGAATGATGATTAAATAGTGCCTCCTCTTACTTTTGCAATATTATTGTTTGAATTATAAATTATCTGGCTATCTTCTGGCTCTGGAACGGCACACTTACAAGGTTGCCTCAGCCACTTCTCTGAATGCATCTCAGAGGCAAAGACTGAAGCTTACTCATTATTGCTTCTCCAAATCTATTTGTGTACTCCACCTCTTCTAGGGGCTGCATCAATGACCCAAGGAAAAAAAATCAGATACTATAGAAACTCATAATAAACTAAATCAGACTGAATACATCTAGAAGAGAAAAAAAGTGATTCACATGAAGATAAATTAGGCAGGCAAATATTGACCTGGATGTTCTCCTAAATGTAAATGATACAAAAGTTGTCTCCTTCAGCAGTGAAATATCATTGTCATTGTCAAATATCTCTAGATCTCTGAGTTTATTCAGCACAATTACAAAGTTATTTATATGGAGAGAGAGATCAAGAATGAATATGCTGGGGCTGGTGCAGTGACTCACACCTGTAATCTCAGCACTTTCAGAAGTCGAGGTGGGCAGATTACTTGAGGTCAGGAATTCAAGACCAGTTTGACCACCATGGTGAAACCCCATCTCTACTAAAAATACAAAAATTAGCTGGGTATGGTGTCACACACATGTAATCCCAGCTACTTGGGAGGCTGAGGCAGGAGAATTGCTTGAACCTGGGAGCCAGAGGTTGTAGTGAGTGAAGATCATGCCAGTGCACTTCAGCCTGGGTGACAGAGCAAGACTCTGTCAAAAAAAAAAAAAAAAAAAGAATGGGGATGTTGGTTTCAGAGCCAAGTGACTTTGGGTCACAACCTTGCGCTGCCATAAACGGCTTAGATAACCCTGGGGAAGAAATAACACCTTTCTGGTATCAGTTTCCATGACACTTAGGCCTTATTCACTCATTCAACAAATATTTATTGAGTTACTATTCTAGGTTCTGGGAACCCAGTGGCAAATAAAACACGCAAATATTCCTGCCTTTATGGAGCTGACATTTCAGTAAAGATAGGTAAATGGACAGAGTAAGTAAAATATATAAGAGAAATGATAACTGATACAGAGGAAAATACAGCAGGGAAGGAGCCCAAGGAGTTCAGGGATGGGGTAAGGGACTGCTTTACTGCCATGGAGCCCTTGGGGTTGGTGTATAGGGCACATGGGATGACTGAGAGGCTGGTCTTCCTGTGATGGCTGACTCAAAAAGGGACAAAAGGGTAGAAGAGACTCTGTAGAGGTAAACAAGTAGGTGCAGGCATGGGCAATGGTTGGTACACTGCTTGTTAAATAAATTAGGAAATGAGTGAATGAATGAATATCTTCAATAGATATTAGCTGCCATCCTAAGATATACCAAATCTGTTATCTGAGAAAATAATCCAATGAAGCTAATGTGACCTAGAGCTTAACCATTAAGATTCTGTAAGTTTTTAAACTGAAACATCTCTCTTAATTAGTGAAAGAGATTCATTTTTTCTGTCATGATTCATTCCTTTCTTGATAGACTATTGCTACTTTAGTCACTAATTTAATATATGCAATCGTGATTTAGCAGTCACTTAAAGTTTTCATATTAAATTTGATGAATTAATCCCAAATCCAGATAGTATAGAATGTAAAGGCAATTATGGAAAACATAAAGTGGTGACAAATTAAGAGTAAATTAGTTACAAGTAGCATAAGACCTTACTAACTACCATAATTATTTAGCAACAGAAATCAGTGCTGACATTTTAAACACCTTTACTTAGTCCCATCCAAAAAACAATCAGTTACAAATGCATAGAATAGTCGCTACTGATAACTATTATAACTAATATTCATTGAACATTTACTTGGTGCCATCAAGCGCTATTCTAAGAATTTTTCATGTAACACTGGGCATAGTGGCTCACGCCTATAATCCCAGCACTTTGGGAGGCCAAGGCAGATGGATCACCTGAGGTCAGGAGTTCAAGACCATCCTGTCTAACATGGAGAAACCCCATCTCTACTAAAAATTCTACTAAAAATACAAAATTATCAGGGTGTGGTGGTGCATGCCTGTAATGCCAGCTACTTGGGAGGCTGAGGCAGGAGAATTGCTTGAACCTGGGAGGCGGAAGTGGTGGTGAGCCGAGATTGTGCCACTGCACTCCAGCCTGGGCAACAAGAGCGAAACTCCATCTCAAAAAAAAAAAAAAAAAAAAAAAAAAAGAGAGAGAGCAACAGAGAATTTTTCATGTAACAGATCCTCATAGTTAAAAGGTTCATTAGCAGCCATGGGAAATGTAGTCTTCCCCTAATGCATGAACAGCCATGAAGGGAAAGCAAGTATCTGGTTCTGGCATGAGGAGCCCTGCTTCATGGTACGGTATGCTTATCTTTGAGCAGATCTAAATATTGAAAAGTTCTTTGTATCAAACTAAATTTCACCTTTCTAAAAGTGCTATTCTTTGATCCTAGTCATTCAAAAACAAGCCCGAGCCTTATTTATTTATTTAGAAGCAGAGTCTCACTCTGTTACCCAGGTGGAAGTGCAGTAGTGTGATCTCGGCTCATTAGAGCCTCCACAGCCTGGGCTCCAGCAATTCTCCCACCTTAGCCTCCTGAGCAGCTAGAATTACAGGCATGGCCCACTGCACAAGCTAATTTTTAAATTTTTAGTATAGACAGCGATTCACCATGTTGCCTATGCTAGTCTTGAACTCCTGGACTCAAGCAATCCACCTGCCTTGGCCTCCCAAAGTGCTGAGATTACAAGCATTAGCCACCGCCCCGGCCCTGAATCTTTTTAATACAATAGCCTCAGATTATCTAAAGAGGAGTTTTTATTCTCTTCCTTTTCCAGGCCACATCGGTCTCAGTTCTTTTGGCAGTTCCTAATACGTCGTGATTTCCAGATGTTTCACCATCCTGGCAACACACTTCTGGACTGACTGCTCCTTGTTGATTTCCTTTTAACCTGTGGTATCTGAAATGAATCCCACACCCCAGGTGTGATTTGACTATTGCAGGGCAGAGAATGTCAGTCAGCTTCATTTCTCTGCTGTACATCTATGAATAAGGCTAAAGACACATATTCTTAATTTACATGCTATCACCCTTGGGCCTCTACCATTCAATTCTAATTAGCTGTGAACTTGAAATTGCAGTCATTTTTATTATCAAGTTTAAATAACTATTGACCCTGACTTTGCATTCCAGTGTATTTACTATCTCTTTATGTTTCTGTATATTTGTTTGATTGGATGAATGGTCTTCTATCCAGGCAAATATTTAGTCTTTACTCAGTATTCTTTATCTATGTTGTTCAACTAGGAAGAAACACACTTGATAGCATTTTTATCCAATTCATACATCCATTATAGCTACCACAAGATATTTTTCCAACTATTTTACCAAAATAAAAAATACACTATTTATACAGCATATTCCTGAGTTACCAGGCAAGTGATAGTGAGATTACGGCTAATTTTATGTCAAGTGGGAAATACAAATGATAACAGTGGGCTTTGGGACCATTTTTATTAATGAGAGATACGGTTTTGTAAGAGAGAAGTAAAAGAAATGATAGGCAGTATCTTGGAAGATCATTCAGATATTAAATTGACTTTGTAACATGAAAAATCAATTTAGTTGAGACCAAGGCAGTGTAACTTGTGGGGAACCCCAAATAGTGAACACAGACTGGGGAATGAAAATGTAGTTTGACAACATCAAGTGTACATAACAGATAAGCTAGGGACAAATCAGCAAGTTAACAGCTTAATACACATGCGAGGCGGTCAAATTGCAGCATCAGGGTCTTCGAGCTCATTTTCCCTTGAAAGAGATTAAATGAGAGTTCATACTCAGTGTGAAGAGTGACACCCAGAGAAAATTCACAGGAGCACATAGTGTGACTGAATATTTAAATATTTAAATAAGTTAACATAAGTTAAATATTCAAATATTTAAATAAGCTGGTACATTTTTGCCTGGAGATGAGAAGACGGTGGTGACTTAACAACATGTTTTAGAGAAAAGCAGAGGGAATAGATGCAGCAACCTAGGAAGGTTACCTGGCAGTAGAGGGTCAGTAAGCAGTGGGTTATTGTGGGGGAAATTTTCAAAATATCTTCAAGGACCCATTTGTCCACACCCAATTGCCACAGAAGTTCACAGAGGAAAAGTCCAAGCTTACAATACTTTTTAGAAGAAATGACTTAAACACAATAAACTTATAGTCAATGTGAGATAGTACATACTGTATGGCTCAAACATGAAATGTTATAAGAGTTCAGGGAATGTAAAATCAATGCCTGCATGAAGTAAATTAATTTAGTTTACACAACGACTCTTTTGCTAATATCATTCCAGGCAGATGACAGAATGCCTGAAAAAAATTGATTGCATAGTTTCTAGAATATAAATATGATAATCTGATCATTTTTCTTATGAATAGACACAAAGAAATAAAGACAGCAAATGTTATACTCAAAGGCTTACATAATGTTACCTTCAAAGATGGCATATGTTTGCACTTTATTTTTTATTTCCATAAAAGAAATGGCAGAATTCCTGAACAGCATATTCCATTTAGAAATAAAACATGCACTCTGTTGTTCTCCTTTCCAATACTGGAAAATCGATAGTGTGATTATATGGAGACAGAAAAGGCCAGGTCATCTGAACTAACAATATCATTGCTATTATTAATAATAGAGTGCAGTATCTAGAATTTATTTAACATGTGATTATTTTGCTATCACGAACAATGTTAATCTCCAGAAGAACAGATGGTACAACCACATTTTAAATTATTCAATGAAGTGTGTGCTAATCACAAATGTGTATTAGCAGAGTATATGCATTTGGAATTTAACCCTTGCTCATATTTTTGCTATCATACAGTCTAAGAGATAACCAGAGTCAACCGAGAAGTATCCTTTTCTCTCTCTTGACCTTTTGGATACAACGATGATAGAAAATAGGTAACGAGGGGAAAAAAGATCACAGAATTTCATATGGAATTGTTTTTTAAAGAGAGGAAACAAGAGAAATATATGACTTGTTTTAAGTGGCACAAGAGGGTAACACCAAGGTGGAAGTCTCTTCTCAGTGAGTTAGTAAGCATTAAACTATTGAGATCAAACGGGAAAGTACCTAAGCCGACTCCCCAGTGCTTTCCTATAATGACACGCTTTTCAGAGGGAACTATAATTTTAGTGAGCTCCATGAATGCTTAGAAGATCATGAGAGCCAGGATACTTGTCTTTTTGCTTTGGGCTATTCATACTTAGAGCATAGTGAGCAAACAATAGAGAGCTTCTCTGGGGTTTTTCTAAAGATATCACATGCAAACCCTGGGCTTGGCTACAGACCTTGGGCCTTGCTCATAGATATGGATAAATTAGAATGTGATATTAATGCAGTATTAATGTAGAAAGGAAACAAAGGGAAATGCTATAACCTGAAAGGTGTAGGATAGAGTAGGTAAATTGGTCCTCCTTGGATCACATATGGACAGCAGGCCTGAGTTTGCCCAACATATTTTTAATTTTGCTTTTCCTTTTGATCCAACATTTAAAGCACACAGAAAAGGTCACACTAAAGTTGAGATTTGGTCTTCTTTTGAATGTTTATGAGATTTAAAACCTTGAGTTCCCAGCCGGGCATGGTGGCTCAAGCCTGTAATCCCAGAATTTTGGGAGGCTGAGGCGGGTGGATCATGAGGTCGGGAGATCGAGACCATCCTGGCTAACACGGTGAAACTCCATCTCTACTAAAAACACAACAAATTAGCCGGGCGTGGTGGCAGGTGCCTGTAGTCCCAGCTACTCGGGAGGCTGAGGCAGGAGATGGGCAAGAACCTGGGAGATGGAGCTTGCAGTGAGCTGAGATAGCGCCACTGCTCTCCAGCCTGGGCAACAGAGCAAGACTCCTTCTCAAAAAACAAACAAACAAACAAACAAAAAACCTTGAGTCCCCCTCCTATATAGTGCCAGCTATCTCCTTCAGATGGGGCAAGCATTCTCCAGTCTGACAATCCCCATTCAAGTTCTGTAACTCAGATACATTTCTTCCTGGTCCTATAAGTATTTTATTTGAAGGCCTTCAAGTCAAACTGAGGTAGGAAAAAGTAAATCTGCTACCACCTGGTCAAACTCTAACCAAAAATTAGCACTTTTAGAGAATGTCCTGTCCTTCCCAATTTACTTACCTACCAGGAACTATTTTCAACTCTTTACGAAGCACTAAACCTGAATTCCAATCGATCTGGAATTACCACATTTGTTATGTATCAAAAATTCTCTAATATATTATGAAGAAAACCTGGGTTTTATTTACCAATGTAGACCTATATTTAAATCAAGATCAATAAGTCAATTTTAGTGAAGGAAGAATCATTCAGTAGCACATTTTTCACACATTCAAGAAACACATGCAGTTTATGCTGGCAAATACTCTCCCAATGGTACTGACATATATTGTTCATCTGGCTTATGGTGACATATCTGAAGTTTTTGATAATTCTGTTCCCAACATTTATATGGTATTAAATTGACCCTATGCAGGCTGAACTGCCTGAAAATGTAGATTCTGTTGCAATTTGTCTGTGGTTGTAAAGAAAATCAATTATTTAATCAGAATTTATGAAGACTTCTACACGACCTTGATAATACCAATGATTTAGTCAAAATTATTTGACATAATATAGACAAAAATAACACAGTTAATAGAATGTAGCCTTTTTGAGTACTTTCTGGCAACATGTAAGCATAGTCTAAATCCAGTCTTAATCAAATGCTTCAGATCAGCAAAAAATTAATAGTTTGGGAATTATGTCATGTTGCTTATATATAATTTATTTGTTTATCTACCTATATGTGGAAAGAGGATATAATTCACTTTTGAAAAATATATTACTACCATCTGTCTCACAATATAATTTCTTTTTGATGGCTAGAAATACTAAAGAAGAAGAGAAAGCATGATACACATCAGTGATTTTTAAAGCAGTCTTTTGTCTGCCCCATGATCATACATACCTGAGTGTTGAGTAGTTATAAATGAATTTCCATGGTTGATTTAAAGATAGAGTCCCCAGTAACTAAATAACTGATACAATATAATTTGCCAGTTTTGGCTTCTGATCTACCAGAGGCAATTGTTTAAGAAAGCATAATGTGAATATTTTTTAATTAAAAATAGCTGTAAAGGTAATTTAATTTGGTCATTGTGCTATATGTATACACATGTATTATATAACATATACAATCTTTTATGTATAAAAATCGATAGATAAATATTGATGGATCATTTTATTTATATTCTTTTTAAGTACTTATTAAGTAATTTAATAATTTTAACACTTATAAGTGTTACCTATAAAGTAACAGGAGTGATTCTTCAAACATGTAACCATATGCAAATTCAAACCAATGTTCCCTAAATATTTATTTCAATGAGAAAAATATAGTGAATCTCTTTGGGAATTATCATTACAGGCTACTTCCAGTGTGCATAAGAAAACTGCCTCTTAATTTTATAGTTACTTCCAATTTTGACTCAAAATAGCATTCGCTAACTGGATCATCAACTTTAATTGTCAGGCTTAATGCCAAAGGACTTTTGGCAGCTTTATAGAACCAGATAAACCTTCAACAGATAGAGATTTGTCATCAATGAATTTCAAAAACATGTAGCAAAGGCTCTTTGGAAGGTAAGTTCAAAAACCAGAATCCCTGAAATATTTGAACAATGGCAATATCCTTGAGATATTACTAGTACAGCACTCCCCAAAGGCATCATTTAGAAAGGCCCAAACTCCATTAGATTAACTGGTAAGTTCTGCTGTGTTCTAGCCAGTCTTTCTGCTTCTTTACTCTTCGGTTCATGTGTGTTTTTAAAATAGTAAAATGAAATGTGTGTAATTTCCAGAGTCAATGTCAGAGGTTCACACTCTATTTAGACTTTTTGGTTGTGCAGATTTTAACACAATCACTAAAATGTCACATCAGAAATAATGAAAAATAGTTATCACTTTCACATTTCTTCAGTGCACATTCCTTTGCAGCATCCATGTAGGTGCATTAGAGATTTGCTTTTTGGGGAACATAATGAGGGTCAGCCTGGTCAGCCTGTGGATGCTACATCTGCAGTTTACTACCCCAATTCTCTGGTGCTGTGAGATGGGTCAGACTTGGCAGTGGCCAAGCTTGATGTTATGTGGACTTTCAAGTTCATGAAGCAAAATCCAAGAATCTTACCTTCACTCAACAAGGCTACAACTGAATCCATCAGCTGCTCTTTCCCTGATTTACCTCCCTGTACTTTCTCATCTGGTAAACTCCTAGTTATTCTTCAAGATTCCACTGTGATTTCTACTCCATGTGCAAGATTGTTTGCTGGAATGGAGAAAAGGTGAATGTAGGGAAGGTAAAGCAAACACTCCCTCATTTAGCTATTAATTCATTAATTATCAATAAACACTTTTTAGGGTGTCCGTTGTGCACCAATCACACACTTGGGTCTCATGGATGAATATCACATTGCTTCTGCCCTCCAAGGACCCATCATTGAGGGAAGGAGACAGACAAGTAAACCAAGCACAATACCATGTACAAAGTACCACAGGATAGATGTATGGGCTTTTAAACATAGCTAAGAAGAAAAAGAATAGTAATTCATCAGAATGAGGAAGTAACATTAGATATAGCATTGGGACAGTGCACAGAATGTATGCTAAGAACTTTTAAGTAGTTTTGTAATTAAGTTGAAAGAATCTGATAGACTGTGTTATTGTAAAAATGTTTAACAGCTTTCTGAGGCCATTATGGTTCCAGGGTTATACTTCCTGCCCCACTGATACCAAGTTGATCTTGTAGCCCACTTTGGCCAGTGGCATGTGCATAGAAGAGATCTGTGGCATTTCTAAACAGAAGTTTTAAAAAAATCACTGTGTGCCCCCTGCCATCTCCCAATTTCTTCTGTCTCCTCAGGATGGGCAGTTCATTTAGGGTTGGTTCCAGAATGAAAGGAACAGATCAATATCAACCAGCCAAGAACAAGTAATGAGAGCAGGAAATAAGACTGTGGCTGTAGCAACTGAAATATCAGGGTGGTTTGTAACCTCAGCCTAATTAGTCAAAATAAGCTGAAACTAAGAAAATCATCATAGTCAGGGGCAGATTTTAAGAAGACATGTGTATTTCTTTATTCAAAGCAGGCTGACACATGGATGTTGAGTTGGTAAAGTATTTTGTAAAATAAAATGGTACCTTCTCTAACTTTTCATGAGGTTTTTGACAATAAGCTTTAAGATTCTCTGGCTGCTAAGTAATGTGGGACTCTCCAGGCCATGCCCCAATATTCCCTCGACCACACTGATGAGGAGTTTTTGCCTATTTCCCTTCTTCATGTTCATTTCCCTGGCTCTGGGGTCTATTCTCATACCTGTCTCTTCCCATTGTTACTCCTTTAGTAAGCAGTGCTTGAGAGTGAAGGTTGAGCTGGCAATGAAGTCTTTTGAATTTTCAATACATCTGGGTATTATTTCAAGCATCATTATAACAATAATACACTAAAGTTTGCAACAGAAATAATTGCAGCCACAATTCAAAGAACACTCTTTTGCAGTGGTAAGTATCAAATGTGTTTTGTTTTGTTTCTGTATCAACACGGAGAGTAAAAGAGAAGAATGTAGAATAATGTAGTAGAATGTTGTAGTTTGGGAATATCCCTTTGTGAGGGGCAGGGGCAGATGGAGGGACTTTCAGGCTACAGTGCAGTGGCACAATCACTGCAACCTTGACTTCAGGACTCACATGATCCTCCCATTTCAGTCTCCTGAGTAGCTGATACTACAGGTGTGTGCCACCATGCCCAGCTAATATTTTTTATATTTTGTAGAGATGGGGTATTGCTATGTTGCCCAGGCTAGTCTTGAGCTCCTGGGCTCAAGTGATCCTCCTGCCTTGGCCTCCCAAAGCGCTGGGATTACAGGAGTGAGCCACCATTCCCAGCAGCTTGGGAATATAAACGACAACAAAAAACTGCTCCCCAGGTGAGTCTGTTACAATTTTCTAACTCCCATCCACATGTTGTCTTCTGACCCCAAATCCAAATTGAAGGGTCCTGCTTCACATATGCGAGAGATTACAAATCAAAAAACAATGCTTTTTATGCACCAAAGCATACAAATACCATTAGCAGTCCTGCGTTCCACTGTAAACAGCATTAATGCCCTTCACCCAGAGTGTCCCAGCATCTTCCTGAGTTACCTGCGAGCATCCTGCTTTGTACCTGTTGCTGGGTTTATGTCTGGCTTCCTTTGAAGTCAGTAATAGTCCCCCTTTTACTACTTGAGACAGCAAATTATTTGATCACTCCAAATCTAGGTTCATTACTAAGAAATGTTGAGGCCCAGGAAAAGTTTGTGCTGGGAATTTTCCACAGTGCTCCCTCATATTAAGCATGTGTAGTTTTTCTTCCAAATCAATTCCTTCTAAAGTCATGATAAAACTTTAAAAATGCTCTACCCAGTAAAACCTTGAACCCATTGTACAAAAGTTTTCCTTATTTAACCTTGGAGCCTTTACATGAATTTTTGTATTAAACTCCCTTACTTAACTCCCTCTTCTTACCACCACAAATATCTTTACTCATAGCATTCATGGCTTCCTTCATAGGACAGAGAACTGTATCAAATGATTCTAGTTTAGGAACCAAAAGAACAACCCTGTCTTCAGCATGTTAAAAATGCCTATATTCTAACATTGGTTAAATTGTGTAGGTTTTCTCAGTCTGAAGTCTTATGTTGGTGGGGGATATGGCAGGGTGTGTAATTAGTTAAGAGTGGCAGGAAAAGAAACACCTACTTTATGGTCCACCCCCATTCCCAATCTCCACTACAAAACAGGGAGGAAGCTTCACAGAATTATGATTTCCTTGAATCACTTCAATTTGTACAACACTATTTGCAGAACTTTTATGAAGCAAATATTTGAACTATTAATAATAGCTCACATTGCAGCTCCCCAAGGGCACACATATCTCTACCAAATGGAAACTGATGAGCAGAATTCAGTTTCTATGTGTTTGCCATTTAGCAGTTATTTTCCACCACTTGGGTTATATGCACCATGCTGACATCCAGAGCAATGCCATTTCTGCCTTATTTTAAGATAAAACGTTAAACCAAAAGCTCTGTTCTGACTATGTAAATGATCACCTAGTGCCAACTGATTAGCATTTTCAAGGCAAAAAATTTCAAAGCGATAGCATGTTACGCACTTTACACTTAGCGTGAAAGCAAATAATATATTGGCTAATGTTTCTGTGGCACCACAGTCTTTCTCTGACCTATGAACTCTATGTAAGACTGAAGAATGTGTTATTTAAGATTTTTTTCTCTAAAATAAAGTTTCAATTCGTAACAATAAGTTCACAAGTCAATCACTCTATCAGTATTGGCTGGTAACAAAAGGAATCTGGCGGGTCAGCACTTGACCACTGAGTGCACGGTGTCCATCTAGTGGCCAAAAGGTGACTGTGAGTGCTCTAAAGAGGTTTCACAGCATAAAGAATAAAACGCAAGGTGGCTGGTTTTTCTAAAACAACTTTAACCCAAACACTGTGCACACATTTTTAAATTCTAACAACTATTAATCAAATCACTTTCATTTTCTGCAAAGACTATAGCAAACGTCCTTCTTCTTTCTTCTCAGATACTTGAGTCCCCACTTCCCACACACAGCAGATGATATTCCTACTCAAAGAGAAAATAGTAACCATCAAAAAGGAACATTCTCCATGACCAGCCATCAAAGTGACAAACACATCTACTCCCACAGTCATCATTTCCATTTTCCCTCCTGTTACCAACTCGGGCAAATCCTTCCACCTGTGCTTTGGTTCTCTGTCCTTCTCACATTCTCTGATACTCAGCTTCATCCATTTTTTCCTTACTCTTTTCTTCCTCTTTACCACATCTTTTCCATAAGCACTCAGATGGAACCAGTTATTTTTTACTGTACATAATAAGATCCTTCTCAATTCCTACTTCTCTGTCCAGATACTTCTTACCTCCTCCTCATTCTGAGCATAATTTCTTGAAATAATTTTGTTTATATTCACTATCTTGATTCTCCCTTCATACTTACACCTCAACCCACTTCAATCTGGTTTATGCTCCCACTATATGGAAATTTCTCCCATTGGGTCACCAACTGACTTGTGTTTCACTAACATTTCCAAAGCCATTGGCCACTCCCTCCTTTCTGAAACACTCCTTTCCTTTGGCTTTCATAGCACCTAACTTTCTTGGTTTTCTTCTTAAGTCTCTGTTCACGTCTTTCACTTCAGCTTTACCTTCAAATATTGGCAGTTCTTAGGCTTGAGACAGGGCTCTCTTGTTCTCCTAAACTTGCACCCCCTTTAGTTGATTTTATTGACTCAAATAACTTACATGACCATCTGGAGATGGATAGTTCCCCATCAATTTCTTTGGTCTGCATCTGCCTCCTGAGCTCCAGACACATATAACACACCTGACTCCTGGACGGCTCCCCCTGGAGATAACCGACATATACCTCAAGTTCAACCATGGAACTCTTCCTCCTCCAATATTCCTTCTTACTGTGATTAGAACCCCAGCTACCCAGTTGCTCTGTTTTGAATCCTGAAAATAATCCTAACCCTTTCCTCAACCTTATTTCATAGAGTCTATCAATTACCAAGACATGCAGACTCCACCTCCTACCTCTGTCTCTCAGATAAGCTCACTTTCCTCTGTTGCCTGTGCTATCATTCTGCTCCATACCAACACCATTGTCTGTAATAATCTTACACGTTTCCCTGCTTGCATCCCAAATAATTCTATACAATGTAGCCACTGACTTTAAAAAACACAAATGTGCAGGTCACTCCACTGTAATGTCTTCCAATGAGCTTGAAAGCCCTCACATATTCTTGACCTTCTTTCTCTTGTATGTCACATTCCATTTGTCTACATCTTTAGTTTCTAAAATGTGCTTCATTTTCCTTCCCATTGCACATGATCTAAAAAACCTTGTCCAACCCACGAGGCCCAGGATGGCCTTGAATGTGGCCCAGTACAAATTGGTAAACTTTCTTAAAACATTGAGATTTTTTTATTTTGTGATTCTTTTTTTAGCTCATCAGCTATCGTTAGTGTATTTTCTTGTGGCCCATGACAATTCTTCCAATGTGGCCCAGGGAAGACAGAAGATTGGACACTTCTGTTCTAGAATATTCTTCCCCTCTCCAATGATACATTTATATTCACACTTGAGGTTTTAGCCTAAATTTTATTTTCTCAGTAAACCTTCATTGATTACTTCTAACATAAGATCTACCTCTGCCACTCTTATCAAGGCTTTATCAAACAGCTTCCAACTAAGATACAAGAAACACTCTATACATTTTAAAAGTAGTGGATTTAATAGATCTAATTCATTGCACTGGTGAGGAAGAGTTGAGATGCCAAATAGGGGACTGTGAGGCAACTTAGGGGTTAGAAAAAACAGGAAGCAACTACCACCCTTGGCCTAGAGCAAAAAAGGAGGACTGATGTATGCAGGGATTAGGGTCCCCTGGCTGAGGGTGAAATCATAGAGGAGACACAGCTACTACTTGAGGTGCTGCCTCAGGAGAGAGAGTAAAACACTCTGGCTTCTCTCTTTCTGCCTCTCACCAAATGCCCACCAGTGCTTCTAATGTACTGCATCTAACAATGGACATGGAAGTCTTGAGACCACAGCCTTCAGAGGGTAGCCTCTGACAATAAAGGGCAGAGAAAGGGCAATTTGTTGTCTGAGAATAAATAGGTAAAAGGCCAGCACAAAAACATTCATCACATTTAACGTCATTACTCCTAAAGATTTTCTTCCACTCCAAACTGTAAGAATCATGAAGACAAGGACTATAGCTTAACAGATTTTCTCTTTTAAATAGCAAAGTGACTGAAACAGGCATACCTCATTTTATTGTGCTTTGTTTCTTTGTGTTTTGCAGAGATTGCTTTTTTTTTTTTTTTTTTTTTTTTTACAAAATGGTTTGTGGCAACCTTGTGTTGAGCAAGTCCATGGGCACCATTTTTCTAACAGCATGTGTTCACTTCATGTCTCTGTATCACATTTTGATATTTCTTGTAATATTTCAGGCTTTTAAAATTATCTTAATACCTATTATGGTGATCTGTAACTGGTGATTGTTGATGTTACTATTGTAATTGTTTAGGGGTACCATGAGCCATGCCTATATAAGATGGCAAACTCAATTAATGTGTGCTCTGACTGCTCCACCAACCGGCCATTCCCTATCTCTCTCTCTCTCTCCTCAGTCCTCCCCATCCCTGAGACACAGTAATATTGAAATTAGGTAAATTAGTACAATGACCTCTAAGTGTTCAATTGAGGTGAAGAGGAGCACATTTCTTACTTTAAATAAAAAGCAGAAAAGATTAAGCTTGCTTAGTAAGGCATGTCAAAAGTCAAGACAGACAGAAAGCTAGGCCTCCTGTACCAAACATCCAAGTTGTGAATGCAGAAGTTATATTCTTGAAGGAAATAAAAAGTGCTACTCCAGTGAATACAAATGATAAGAAATTGAAACAGCCTTGTTGCTGAAATGCAGAAAGTTTGAGTAGTGTGGATAGAAGATCAAACCAGCCACAACATTCCTTTAAGCAGAAGCCTAATTCAGAACAAGGCCTTAACTCTCTTCAATTCTATAAAGATTGAGAGAGATGAGGAAGTTGCAGAAGAAAAGGTTGAAGCCAGCAGATTGTTTCATGAGGTTTAAGGAAAATGCCATCTCCATAACATAAAAGTGTAAAGTGAAGCAGTAAGTGCTGATATCAAAGCTATAGGAAGCTATCCAGAAAGAAGATCATTGAAGCTACATTAAAAAACAAATTTTAAATATAGACAAAACAAACTTTTATTGGAAGAAGATGCCATTAGGACTTTCACAACTAGAGAGACTAAGTCAATGCTTGGCTTCAAAGCTTCAAAAGACAGGCTGATCCTCTTGTTAGGGGCTAATGCAGCTGAGGACTTTAAGTTGAAGTCAATGCCCATTTACCAGTCCAATAATCCTGGGGCCATTCAGAATTACACCAAATCTATTCTGCCTGTGCTCTGTACCTGAAACAACATGGCCTAGATGACAGCATATCTGTTTACATCACGATTTACTAGATATTTTAAGCCCACTGTTGAGAGCTACTGCTAAGAAACATAAAGATTTTAAAAAATATATTACTGCTCATTGACAATGCACCTGGTCATCCAAGAGTTCTGATGGATACACGATATGGTTTGGCTGTGTCCCCACCCAAATCTCGTCTTGAATTGTAACTCCCACAATTCCCACATGTCATGGGAGAAACCTCATAGGAGGTGATTGAATTATGGGGGGCAAGTAATTCCTGCACTCTTCTCATGATTGTGAATGTGTCTTACAAAATCTGATGGTTTTAAAAACAGAAGTTTCCCTGCACAAGCTCTCTCTTTGCCTGCCGCCATCCATGTAAGACACAACTTGCTCCTCCTAGCCTTCTGCCATGATTGTGAGGCCTCCTCAGCCATGTGGAATTGTAAGTCTATTAAACCTTTTTCTTCCCAGTCTTGGGTATGTCTTTATCAGGAGCATGAAAACAGACTAATACAGTAAATTGGTACCAATAGAGTGGTGCACTGCTGAAAAGATACCTGAAAATGTGTAAGTGACTTTGGAACTAGATAACAGGCAGAGGCTGGAACAGTCAGGAGGGCTCAGAAGAAGATAAAAAATGTGGGAAAGTTTGAAACTTCCTAGAGACTTGTTGAATGGCTTTGACAAAAATGCTGATAGTGATATGAACCATAAGGTCCAGGCCAAGGTGGTCTCAGATGGAGATGAGGAACTTTTTGGGAACTGGAGCAAAGGTGACTCTTGTTATGTTTTAGCAAACAGATTGCTGGCATTTTGCCCCTGCCTAGAGATGTGTGGAACTTTGAACTTGAGGCAGGTGATTTAGGGTATCTAGTGGAAGAAATTTCTAAGCAACAAAGCATTCAAGAAGTGACTTGGGTGTCGTTAAAGGCATTCAGTTTTATAAGGCAGCAGAGCACAAAAGTTTGGAAAAGTTGCAGCCTGACAATGTGATAGAAAAGAATATCCCATTTTCTGAGGAGAAATTCAAGCCAGCTGCAGAAATTTGCGTAAGTAACGGGGAACCAATTGTTAACCCCCAAGACAATGGGGAAAATGTCTCCAGGGCATGTCTGAGGTCTTCATGGAGCCCCTCCCATCACAGGCCTGCAGGCCTAGGAAGAAAAAAACAGTTTCATGGGCCAGGCCCAGGGTCACCATACTGTGTGCAGGCTAAGGACTTGGTGCCCTGTGTCCCAGCCACTTCAGCTGTGACTAAAAGGGGCCAGGTACAGCTCAGGCCATGGCTTCAGAGGGTACAAACCCCAAGCCTTGGCAGCTTCCATGTGGTGTTGAGCCTACAGGTGCACATAAGTCAAGAATTGAGGCTTGGGAACCTCTGCCTAGATTTCATAGGATGTATGGAAATGCCAGGATGCCCAGGCAAAAGTTTGCTGCAGTGGCAGGGCCCTCATGGAGAACCTCTGCTAGGGCACTGTGGAAGGGAATTGTGGGGCTGGAGTCCTCACACAGAATCCCTACTGGGTCACTGTCCAGTGGAGCTGTTAGAAGAGGGCTACCATCCTCCAGATGCCAGAACAGTAGGTCCACTGACAGCCTGCACTGTGTGTGTGGAAAAGCGGCAGACAATCAACACCAGCCTGTGAAAACATCTGGGAAGGAGACTGCACCCTCCAGAGCCACAAAGGCAGAGCTGCCCAAGACCATGGGAACCCACCTCTTGCATTAGCACGACCCAGATGTGAGACACGCAGTTAAAGGAGATCATTCTGGAGCTTTAAGATTTGACTGCCCTGCTGGATTTCAGACTCGCATGGGGCCTGTAGCCCCTTTGTTTTGGCCAATTTCTCCCATTTGGTATGGTTGTTTACCCAATGCCTGTACCTCCATTGTATCTAGGCAGTAACTAACTTACTTTTGATTTCACAAGCTCATAGGTGGAAGGAACTTGCCTTGTCTCAGATAAGATGTTGGACTGCAGACTTTTGAGATAATGCTGAAATGAGTTAAGACTTTGGGAGACTGTTGAGAAGGCATGATTGGTTTTGAAATGTGAAGACATGAGATTTGAGAGGTACCAGGGGTGGAATGATATGGTTTGGCTATGTCCCCATCCAAATATCATCTTGAATTATAACCCCAACAATTCCCATGTGTTGTGAGAGAAACCCAGTGGGAGGTGATTGAATTATGGGGACAGGTTTTTCCTGTGCTGTTCTCCTGATAGTGAATGAGTCTCACAAGATCTGATGGCTTTAAAAATGGGAGTTTCCCTGCATAAGCTCTCTTTGCCTGCTGTCATCCATGTAAGATGTAACTTGTTCCTCCTTGCCCTCCGCCATGACTGTGAGTCCCGCCCAGCTATGTGGAGCTGAGTCCATTAAACCTCTTTTTCTTCCCAGTCTTGGGTATGTCTTTATCAACAGCATGAAAACAGACTAATACAATACACAAGAAGATTCATGTTGTTTTTATGCTTAACACACATTTTTTTCTGCAGCCATGATTCAAAGAGTATTTCAAGTCTTATTATTTAAGAAATACATATTGGAAGGCTACTTCCTATAGTGATTCCTCTAATGTATATGGGCAAAGAAAATTAAAAATCTGGATAGGAGTCACCATTCTGGATGTCATTTAGAACATTCATGATTCATGGCAGGAGTTCAAAATATCAATATTACCAGGAGTTTGAGAAAAGTTGATTCCAACCCTCATGGATAACTTTGAAGGGTTCAAGTGAAGGAATTAACTGCAGATATAGTAGAAATAGCAAGAGAACAAGAATTGGAAGTAGAGCCTGAAGATGTGACTGAATTGCTGCAATCTCAGCAAAAAAGGGATGAGAAGTTGCTTCTTATAGATGAGCAAAGAAAGTGGTTTCTCAAGATGGAATCTACTAATGGTACAGATGCTGCAAAAATTGTTGAAATGATAATAAAAGGTTTAAAATATTACATAAACTTAGCTGATCAAGCAGCAGTTGGGTTTGAGCGGATTGACTCCAATTTTGAAAGTTCTACATTGGGTAAAATCCTATCAAACAATATATTACATGCTGCAAAGAAGTCTTTTATGAAGAGAAGAGTCGATCAGTGTGGTAAACTTTATTGTTGCCTGGTTTTAAGAAATTGCCACAGCTTCTCTGACCTTCAGCGACCACCACCCTGATCAATCAGTAGCCATCAACATCAAGGCAAGACCTCCCACCAGCAAAAAGTTTACTACTTGCTGAAGGCTCAGATGATCATTAGCAATTTTTATCAATGCAATATTTTAAAATTAAGGTATGCACATTGTCTTCTAGACATGCTATTGAATACTTAATAGACTATAGTGTAAACATAACTTTTGTATGTACTGGGAAACCAAAATATGTGTGTGACTCACTTTATTGCAATATTCACTTTATTTTGGTGATCTGAAACCCAACCTACAATATCTCTGAACCCTATACTTAAGAGATGTTTAGGAAAAGTTGGCTGAATAGGTAAATGAACACAATACCATTGTTCACATTTGCAGATAGTGCAAACGAGACCTATAGAGCTCACGTCTGTAATCCCAGCACTTTGGGAGGCTGAGGAGGGTGGATCACCTGAGGTCAGAAGCTCAAAACCTGCCTGGCCAACATGGTGAAATCCCGTCTCAAGTAAAAATACAAAATAAAAATAGCTGGGCGTGGTGGTGGGGGGCTGTAATCCCAGCTACTTCGGGAGGCTGAGGCAGGAGAATCGCTTGAACCCAGGAAGCAGAGTTTGCAGTGAGCCGATTTCGTGCCATTGCACTCCAGCCTGGGCGGCAAAAGTGAAACTGTCTGAAAAAAATAAAATAAAATAAAATAAAATAAAATAAAATAAAATAAAATAA
>NC_045437.1:59859881-59882033 GCF_002776525.5 Piliocolobus tephrosceles | reverse complement strand
AAAATAAAATAAAATAAAATAAAATAAAATAAAATAAAATAAAATAAAATAAAAAAAGAAAGAAAGAAAGGAGAAGAAAGAAAAGAAAATTAAAGAAAGAAAGAAAAGACAATAACGACCTACAGTCCCATAGCTAGGAAAATGTGAACCGTTAATGTGATTCTAATCTGACTCCTTATTCTTGTTATTGGACCATATTGACTTCTGATCTGCTTTCTTATTATTTTGCCTTCTAATACAATACAATACATGGATTTAAAAAGAACACACAGCCATTCTGTGGTTTTGACACATGGTGCTGAGATTGCTTCTTTGATTCTTTTACTTACTATTTATGCACTTAATGAACATTTGTTAAACATCTAATAAATATGATAAACAAAAAACTGTGTAGAAAGAAACTATTACTTTTGTTCATCATTGTATTACCAGAACTTGGGACAGGCCTTGCACATAATAAGCCTTCAATACATATTTGGTAAATGAGTTATTGCGTAAGTAAATTTCAATGACACTAACTGCTTAAGATACAGAGAGAGCTCTTGACGTTAAGGAATTATCAGTGAAACTTCACTGGAAATAGTGTATGAATTAATTAAGAGATACTGAATGATTTTGAACTGCAGAGGACGTATCACTGAAACAAAGTAGGCACTACTTGCCTGCTTTCTGAATTTATGCTCTGCTTTGTTTGTTCTCTCAGGCTCTGTCTGTGGCTGGAATCCCTGCAGCTTCCATCGTTGTTGGACTGCTTTGCATGTTAAAAAATAGTACATTTTGGAAATTAATGGTTAACCAAGGGACAAAAAAAAAAAAAAAAAAAAACCAGATTGGTACCTTGTTAATCTACAACTATTTCTGGACAAGGTAAATCCTCAATCTCTCCTCTGCCAAAAGAAAATGACAATACATAAAAATAATGCAGAACGCTTAACTGACATAGTTCTGTCAGTGTTACTACTCTAGATCTGCAATGAAATCTGATTGCTTGCACTTACATGAAACTTCCTCATGGATATTGCAGCATCCTTCCCCAATCTCATATTTTATTGGCAATGTAAGAAGACATAATTTGCATGAGATGCAGAAAGCGGTAAATTAGAAAAATTAACTATGAAGTTGTTTGCCAATAGAAGCTTATATTTATCTTAGTATAAATAATTTAATGTGTATTTTCCTTCATGATTGAATTTATAATGAATGTTCGATGATTACTTTTGTAGAAGAAAAACTGTTATTTAATGGCACTCTTAACTGTACTCTCTAACTTTGGTTTCACTATTATCAAACTAGAAACATTTACTCACTTCATTTCTAAGTATTTTGAGAAGATAATTCTGTTAAAGTTTAAATAATAGTATTTTTAAAAACCAAGTAAACTTTTTTTTTCCTTACACTGTCTTATGGTTCTGAAAAAAACAAGTTAATTTTTAAAAGTATTCATTTGGGAAGCATCTTTCTGAGAGGTGAAATATTCTTACATCAGAAAAGACAGAAGCAGAGGCTAGGGCCTGGAATTTGTCTCTGTCTTGATAGTTCCAACAGTGCTTACCTGTCTCACGTTCTATACATTTTTACTTCAAATCCAGTGGTTGTCAACTCTGGATGCACCCTGGCTTGAACCGTAACCCTGACAATTTAATAGAATCAAAATCTCTCCAGGTTGGGGCCAGGTATCAGTATTTTAATATTACCCAGGTGAAACTAATGTACAGCCAAGGTTTAAATCTAACAGGAATTTGAGACAGCTTGTTTGGTCAGATGATCCTATGATACTGAAATCATGCCAAAGGTAGCTAGCAGATACTAGTAGTCCAAAGCCCTGTATTAGATTTTGATTCTAATTTTTAATAAACTTTAAAATTTTAATTTAATTTTAATAAACTTTAAAATAGTGCTAATGAGACATCCACTTAACTTACTCGATCTGTTCAATTCTTTTAGTTATGGAAGGAAGCTAACTCAGTCCTGTGTGGTTCTTAACTAATCATAGATCTCTAACCATCTGACAAAGCTAGAGACCACATGCCAGAATACTAAACATTTCTACAAAATTTTACATGGCATCCCCTAGAGCATGTGAAGCCAGATATCAATTCCTCTAAGGTTTGAGGAGGGGGTGTCTTGTTAAGACATAAAACCAAGAACAATAATGGACTTTATAATCAGTCGAACTACACATCAGTGTAAGGAGGCCTTTTAACAATTAGAACTGCCCTGTAAAGTAATGTTAAGAAGACATTAAATGTGAAAAATGATGACCATATGGAAAAAAATACAGAAAATAGACATAAATAGAAAGAAAGTAGAAAATAGACAAAATCATAGTATGTATACTATATATACTTGATATATACTCTATGTACTTTTATTAAATATATGTTATACGGATATAAACGGGAAAGAAATATTAAATACTGAAAAATTCATAGGAAAATGGATTAAAACTTCACTGTGAAAGTATTTTAATAAAATTATAACGAATTTTTAATGCAAAATATAAGTAGACAAACATTATGCTAATTAAAAGGATTTTATTATCTTCCCTTTGTGGAAGACAATACTAAATTACTTGGGAAAAGGCATTGCAGAAACCAACTGTGTTAGAAAATTAAACAGTTGTCAACCAACCACCAGATGATGTCAAGATACCACATTTGTTACTATTCAAGGCTACTCAGGAACAATGATTTAAGCAAGAGAACACCATGAGTGGTACTGTCTGAACATGACCTAGATAGCTCATGCTGGGTTGTCTGGGCAATATGCTAACTGTTGGCAGTGTCCCCCACCCCATCTGGACAGGCCTCCCCGAAATGCATCTTCCAAGAAGACTGGTGACTGCCTTTTCCTGGAAAAAGGGGAATGCAACTTCCCATGGTTGCTTAAGGTCTCCAAGCCTGGACAGCTGGCTTTCCTAGACAATTCCTATAAAGGGTTGACATCTAAACCCACACAGTCTGGTAACTAAAAGGTTTATCTGTACCCCAGCTGGGAAGATTTCCCTTTATGTTCACCCTAAAGAGGACAGCAAGAGGGATGATACAGGGTTGGGGTGCTATAAGTCTCCTCTTTTTCTTGCCAACACTTGATTAGTAAGTCACTTAAATCCTGTTCCTTACCCCATACTGTGTGCTGTTGCAGCACATGAGCTCTGCCAAGATATGTGCCAGCCACGAAGGAACACACTTGTCCTCAAGGCAGGATGGAGAGGATGCTAGTTTCCTCAAGCAAAGTCAGGCATAAATTTACTTTATCATTATGGGCAACTTTCAAATATCTAAGAGTCCTCTTGGGGAGAACGCTGCTTTGTTCTGTTTACAACTCCATAGAGTGACATGTACTGACATAAATAGCTAAGAAATTTTAGACAAAAAAAAGTTTGTTGAAAAGCATGTTGTAAATTTCCATTTTAGCAAAAAGAGTATATATATTTACATGTATCAAAAATCTAAATATGTATACAAAAACTCTTAGAAATAGTTATCTAAGAGAGAAGGGAAGATTATAAACATGCAATCTAGTTATATTTCTGTAGTGTTTGGATTTTTTTAACAAAATGATTATAATATATAATCAAGGAAAAATAAAAGAAACATCAAAAAACTAAAACTATTCAAGTTCTCTTTGGACACAGTTTTAAAACCTGGTTTCCTAAGGGACACTATAAAATATAGTCATTTGGCATTTAAGAAATTATCTCTAGACCATCTGGCTACCTAGGTAGGCCAAAATGTTTTGACCTTTTTTGCCTGTAATCAGTTCAGTTAAGAAAAATGCAAGTTAACAAGAACCTAGACAGCTTACAGTCTGAACTTCATAATTTTTCCACAAGAGTTCACCACCAGTGTAATTATTTTCAGTTCAGTCAAAATGTTGTAATTGGTTTATTTGTGTAGGCTTCAACAAATCATTGCCTCAGAGAAAACCAGATTTTTTTCCTGTTTATTATTCTTTAGACCCCCAATTTATTTCTCCTAGTATGCCATCCTGGAAGTTTGACATTTTTCTGGAATCTAGTTGTCTTTTCCATAGGCTCTCAGTAGAAAGGGAGCCCTTCTACTCATGATTATATCTGGCCCTTATTTATTGTCCATTTTAATAGGTGTTAATGGAATAATAGATTGAGTGTTTAAAATTTAATGAACAAAATTACTAGCATTTTGTTAACAGATACTGGCCTATGTGACTGGTAGTTGCAAACTCTCATTCTTAAGAAGTATTCTTAGCTATTCTATGATAGTCAGGATAAGTAATGGAGGCAAATAACATAAGACAATATTCATCACTTGTTTAGAATGATCAAATTAATGCATCAAAGCAGTGATTCATTAATCAATTGTTCTTCTGAATGGAAGAAAACACTTCTAAGAATAGCAAGTAGAACAATTTAGCCTAAATATCTCCATTTCCCTTCTTCAAATTATTTTAGTCTTCATTATCTTATTATATCATCCACCAATTGTGTCACTTGCAAAACTATTTCCTTGGATTCTACCAATCTACCCTGGCAAAATTAGTTAGGGTCTCTAGGTAGTACCAAGTTATTCCAGGTGTGTCTGGGCTCAAGTTGTTGGCCAAGCAGATGATGGGGTGGCATACATCAGTCCAAAGGACATGCATGCTGGTCCTCTAACTTCCTAAGTAGCATCTACCGCACATCAGTATAGTTCTGAGCATCCTGGGATTTTGTGAGAATCAGATGAGTACAACCCCATATTACCTTATGACCATCTTAGTTAAGCAGATCAATATTTCTTCCTAAACATCAAAAATATAGCACCAGCAACACTTCTGGCCACAGATGGAGGGCTCTTGCAGGTGTTTGACTTGTTTAGTCCAACATCCAGCATGAAATCTACTAAATGGAGCAGAGAGCAAATAGGAAGTTGGGCTGGGTTGGTAAATCAAAGAGATGTCTTAGGATTTAAACCCTTCAGTGATGGAATATTTAACAGTGGAATGAACTGTGTCTTTCATATGTACTATTTTCTGACATTCCATCACTGACAATAGCATGTCATAACAGTGTTTCAAAACAAAGGGAACAGAATGGAATGAGCCTAAGGGGATAATAACTTTTAAAAGTTAATTGTAAAAAATCTGCAGACAAATTTTTCTTTTATCATTAAGTATTTATTTAAACTTCATACTAAGAGACACCTCTATTTATTCCTGAATCCTTTACATATAATCATGTAATCAGTTGCAATGACTAAAATCTCCTTGGTTAGTATTAAATTCAATTAATATTTACTGTATATTGAGAAGGTATAAATCATAATTCAAGTTTAATTTGGGGGCCTCTTATTAGGAGTTGGATGAAATGAAATATATGTGTTACATAAATTGCTGACTGAGGGAAAAACATACAGTTAAAATAATAGTTTGGATGGAGATGCATTCATATCATATTGAAACATGACCTTTGTTGTAAAGACACATACCACATGGAAATTCCCCAATTCCTTATACTTTTGTTATAAATATTTACTGATTATAGTAACCACTGTTTCAGGTGGTTAACCTAGAAAACTTCAAGAAGGAATGGAAAATGAGACTAAACTCACATACATAGCATCTCCAAATAAGGATTAATCTTACCAGCAAAACAAAATCAAAGATTCACATTATAAAAATTCATTACTGGTACAAACCTGGTTCCCATGATGTTTCTAGGATTAAGAGGGGTAGCAGTCCCTGCACTGAATCACATGCTCATTAAGCTTTCCCTTAAAGCCAGGTGACCAAGGTTTCATCTCTGATAACAAAGGTGTCCCCAGGAATTTATGATAATCATTCTATTGTTTGAATTTTCCATTGCTAGATAATGCAAGTGCTCAGTGCAGAGAGATTTCCTTAAAAAATGTTTCTGCTAGGTCAAATTAGCACCTGTACTTGGAAGTTCAAATCAACATTTCTTTCTAAGTGTCACTGATTTATGATAATAAGGTATGTTAGAATATTAAAAGATCTCCTATCATGCAGGAATCATATGTGCAAAAATAATGTGATGAAAACACACCTATAAGGTAAGAAACATCTATGTGTTTGCTATAAATACACATACTCTGAATTTCTATCTTCTGGCAAAAGCATTGGAGGACAAAAAAAAATCTTTTCAAAATAAAAATTTGAATATGTATGGGCCTCACTTTTCCACCCACTAAAGCCAACCTGGTTTACAGGATATTTCGAGGATTAAGAGCAGTAGCAGTCCCTGCACTGAATCACATACACCCATTAAGCTTTCTCTTAAAATCAGGCGGCTTCCCATTGTTCTTAGGGTAGAAGACCTAATATGTCTATAAGGTTTTGCCCCAGTTGGCCTCTGCTCTCCTCTCTAGCCTCATCTCAAGTTATTGGCTTCCTGTTAACTCTCTTCATCTCAGCCTCACCAGCCTTCCCTTGGTAAACCACACTCTCCATTCAGTACTGTTTCCTACATCAGGACTTTGCACATGCTGTTCCCAGACACTCATCTTTTTATTTATTTCATTCTCTTGATTCTCCTCTTCTACCACCATCATCACCTACACCACCACTACCATCACCACCTTAACCACTATTACTATTGGAACACATACACATACACGGGTACATACACATATGTGCACACATGCATACTTTGAAATTCTGCTCATTGTTACATCCTAGGAGAAATATTTCCTGACATTTTATACATACCCTCCAAAAAGACAGCTCTCCCTATTATAAAATCTCCTGGCATTGAATGTATTTACTTCACAACACTGATTTTTTAAAATTTTATACATATTTTTAGACCTTTAGTTAATGTCCATTTCTCCATTAAAGTTGGAATTGTCTGTTTCTTCTCATCATTATTTACCCAACATCCAGCACGAAACCAGTATACACTGGATAATAATACCTAAACATTCTGTAAATGGGACAATGAATGTTTCAATCAATGAATCAATCACATTTGCACACCTCTACGATAGATGGATTATCTACTGGGCAAAATTCAACCTGAAGAGAGATAAAGAAAAAGAACATTTGTTGGCCTCAACTATTTTGCCATGACTGAGCTAACTGCTTTGCTTATTTACCGTTAATATCAGCTACTGCTCAAAGTAGGTATTCTGATTCCCTTTTGACAGATGGAGAATCTCAGACTCACATGGTCTTAGTAGCCCGCCCAAAGACACATGTTTAGTACGAGAGCAACATGGTTATTCTGTTTTTTTTTTTTTTTTTAGAATTTTCTATAAAATTGTGGTACCATGTTTATATCTTCATTCAATGACATTTACATATAATTTGAATTTAGGATGATCCTCTTTTGAAGCACAGAAATTACTTGTGAATGCTGGCTCTAGAAATTATGAAAAATAGAATATAACAAAACCTGAAGAAAGTAATACAACAAACTGAACCAGCATTTTAGTGTTGACATTTTAATGAAGTAAACATCTTACATTTAAATTAGCATGTGTACAATAAGAATTATTAAAAATTAAGTGTGACTTCAGAATTTAAAATACAATTTCTTGAACCAAAATTTGTTTTAGTTCCAGCTCACCCAATCTGCTACCTTGCAACCACAAATGTGTTCATGATTTCCCCTTCCAAAAACCTGCTTCTAGCTCAGAAGACTCTTCACTAGGTAATTATTTTCCACAAGCCCAAATTGTTTTCTGTGGTATGAGGCTGGGCTCAATGCTCTTTACACTTTTGCCCATTTGCAGAGATCAGCATTTCCTTTCGCCAGAATGCCCCTGCTGACCAGAATGCTGATGGGCCTCCCAGAAAGAAAGCAGAGACAGTTCATTTGGGTCACTGCCTGACCCAAACCTCTGCTACTGTTTTTTTCTGCCCAGATAAGGGAGCTAAAGTCAGCAATAATTGGAAAAAGAGACTCTCATGTGGTCCTGTTACGCTACTTTTTCCAGTAATTTCAAACAACAAATGTGTAGTATTTAATATTATATGCCGGCCCGCTGGGAACTGTGAATGAAATAAATAAAACTTAAAATATGATCAGTCTTTATCCTTGATGAACTTGTTAGGGGAGATAGAACTAATATGCATGGAAGAATCAGAGAATAATGAAGTGAGAAACTAACATGGACTGTTACAGGGTGAACCATATACCTCCAAAATTCATACGTTGAAGCCCTCATACATATACTTCCAAAATCAATACGCTGAAGTCCTCGTACCTCAGAATGTGACTATATTTGGAGACAGGGTTGAAAGGAGGTAATTAAGATGAGGTCCTAAGTGTGGGCCCTAATCAAATGTGACTGATGTCATTATAAGAGGAGCTGTTGACACAGGCACATACAGAGGGAAGACCCTGTGAGGGAATAGGGAGAAGACGGCCATCTACAAGCTGAGGAGAGAGACCTCAGGAGAAACCAACCCTGCTGATATCTTGACTTCAGACTTCCAGCCTCCAGAACTATCAGGAAATCAATTCATACCATTCACGCTCACAGTCTGTGGCACTTTGTTATGGCAGCCCCGGAAAATTAACACATGGATTCCATTAAAAAATGATTTTAGGGCAGGAATAAACCAGTCTGTGCTGAAAGACTTGAAGAAAGCTTTGTACATGATATAGGGTCTGAGTTGAATATAGACAAAAACTAAATAAAGCAGAGACAGAGGAATGATATTCTAGGACAGCAGGGAACTCAATGAGATAATAATAGTAAATGGGAGAGAGAAATGATTTAGTAACAGGTAATGGTCTCTGAAACCTTTTAACCTTTGCAATTTGTTCATCTTAAATGTTAATGTATTTTTAATAATATATTTACTCACATTGGATAGATAATCTCAATTTATAGTAACAATGTCTTGTTACTAAAAGGGCTATGCTGAAGTTAACAGAAACATACTATTTACCATATATGTTTAAATCTCGAAATCCACAGCCATATAAAAAAGGACTGTGAATTTGGGCAAAATACCATTGAATCATTATAAATGCAATTGTATTTTGTATGTTATTTCATAAGTACACAGGAACTGTACATAGAAAATGAGAAAGAGAAGACATAAAACATGAAATAAATTATGTTTGCGTTCATTGGTATTTCATTTATCCAGATTATACACATTTATTATCAAAAGCTTTATGGATTTTTCCGGGTGAAGTTTATACATATATTCATGATCATATGTTACAAAGCATTTAAGTATACAGCTTCATAGCTATACACATGAAATAAAATATTAAAAATACTGGCTTTTTTTCTAATTTAACCCTCTTCTAGAAACAGATCAAAAAAGTTCCCGCAGCATGCGCACATCTGTTTCCATTGAGGATTTTAAGAAAATGTTTTAAAGCTGCATTTAAGTGAATAATTTCCAGCCTGGGAATAGTGAGCCAGCTCAGAACCAAAGGCTGTTCATCTAACCAATAAGCAGGTGTAAATGAATATTTCATGAACACTCTGTAATTTTCTTTTTACTTGCACGGCGACAATCCCTCCCACCCTCCCCACATCTTCCTGTACTGTTAGTCCTCTCTCCGCAGAGAGAGGGGTGTTTGAATGCCGCTTAAAATTCTTACCGGTATCTGGTAGCATGTCATTCTTTACTGTTCACATTATTTTTATCTTTTGGTGTTTGCTTTCAAAAGCCATTTGTTCTACATCAGGCAGCTGCATTTTCTTTCAGCATTAAGGAAGAAGAATACCAAAAGTACTTACCTAAAAAACAAAACACAAAAGAGGGAAGGATTAAAGTATATTCACGGGGATGCTTGAAGTCTTGACAAAGCACCAAAGTGGGGATGAAGACACCCACAGCACCTAATGGCCCACGGCAAATAAAGCATGTAAAGCCACCAAGGAATGAATGTAGAGGGTGCACCCTTGTCTGAAACTTAAGACAGCAAAGGGGGTACGCCTTGGTTATTTTAAAAATGAATAGGTGAAGTTAAGTTTCGATTTTCTTTTATTTTTGCTTTATTAAGCAACTTACATTATCTCAGACTCCAATCCATCATGTCTCTGTCCTTTAGCAGGTTCTAACTGCCTACAATAATGTCTTTTATCATTATGAGCCAGAAGACTTTAACCATAGGCTTAACTTAGAGCTGCAACGCATGTCTCCCAACAGCATCATGAAGAGTACACTGAGATATGCCAGACACTGGTGGGTCATGAGAGGAACAAGGGCTTTGCTAACAGTAGTCTTCCTAACTGTGAGGCCTCCTTCAACATGAGACATTGTAGTGCTGGCAGAGAGGTCCACTTTCTTAGACATTTTTGCAGTACTAACATAGATATCATAAAAACTAACACAAGGCCAGGCACGGTGGCTCACATCTGTAATCCCAGCACTCTGGGAGGCCAAGGCAGGCGGATCATGAGGTCAGCAGATGGAGAACACCCTGGCTAACATGGTGAAACACTGTCTCTACTAAAAATACAAAAAAATTAGCCGAGTGTGGTGGCAGGCACCTGTAGTCCCAGCTACTTGGGAGGCAGGAGAATAGCATGAACCCGGGAGGCGAAGTTTGCAGTGAGCTGAGATAATGCCACTGCACTCCAGCCTGGATGACAGAGCGAGACTCCATCTCAAAAAACAAACAAACAAAAAAAGCCTAACATATATAGGCAGGTGTGGCATACAAAAGAGAAAAGTACTTTTTATAAATATTTAGGAAAAGGTACAAATAAATACTAAGTGGCAAACATCAGTAGTTTTCATCAACGTGCCAGCTGTGTATAGATATGATGTCTTTGACTATCTGCTGGTCACAGAAAGCCCTCTACACAAGGAAGGCAGGGCATGGCCTTGAGCAGTGCTCCTGAGTGACAGCTCTGGAATAGGTGGGAGAAGGCACAGTGCATATCCAGTGAAGAAATCTGTTCACTCTGGCAGTTACCAGAAGCCAAAGAAAAACTTCCTTCATAAGAAATGATTTCCCCATTCCATTCTTGACAAGCAAGAGCTAACAAGGGAAAGAGTCCCAAAAGAAAATGGGACTTTTGGGAGAGTAGAGGAGATCTCATTTATGAAGAGGAGAGAACATCCGCATGCTGATGGCAGCAGCTCATAGAGCTGCCTGATCTGGTGCTGGCTGGGCAAACCAACGCAAAAGGCAGAAGCACAAAAAGGCATTGCACCACAATCACCTGGGTGAGTCAAAGCCAAGAAGCACAAAAAGACATTGTGCTTCTTGCTTTTGACCAAGCCAAAAAGGCATTGGGAGACTTGGTCAAAAACATGATGCCTTCAGGGCCCACCAAGATAGCATCTCTGGAGGTGAGATTTTAGAATTTCCATTTTTAATAAGCACCCCTGGTGAATTTTATGTGGCTAGTTGGGTGCCAGTCTGCACACAGAGTTTTAGGAATCACATACTAGAAGGTGTGAGTCTGTCTCCTGAAAGTGCTGCCTGTCAGAGACTATTCTCTGAGAATGCTGAGCTACATCATTTGGTTAGAATTTAATGAAACTGCAGGGACAGAGATAGGGAATATGCATTTCTCTTCTTGACGTAATTCTGCCTCATCAACAAACTGCTGGTAAGGAAAAAAATCTCACATAAAATATATTATTTGAATTGGTCTGTGCCACTAACCAACGCTGTTGTCCATTCCTACTGTCCCCTGGTTCGTGTTAATAGGATACATTTTGTACTCCTACTCATAGAGGGCACTATTTTCTTGTTGGTTCGTACTGTTGCAGTTGATAATTCCAACAACTAAAATACCATAATTCCATCAGTGAATTAAGCCTAGAAATAGTTTTGAATATTACAGAGTATACAGTAAGATCTTCCATAAACCTGGGTTGACTAATTTCTAGCATCTCTTGACCTTCAATTTCACTAATCCTGTTTAGCTAGTTCTTCAGCTATTTTTATCTGAATAATGTAAATTGAGAAATTGATTTATTTTATCAGGAAATGTTTTCATTAATTTATAATTTTTTTGCTGTAGACATTTAGAAATATTTATTGTACTTACAGGATAGATGTTATAGCATATTTAAATGGATAAAAAAGCACTTCACAAAAGTTCACAAATTTAATTCTATAAAGAGATTTTTTTTCCTAAGGTGTTCCACTATTAAGTGAAATATAACTTTTAAAAAATCAGTCATAATATCAACAAACTGTGAACTGACCTTAAAGTTAATATTTAAACTCATCAGAAGCTCAATGGAACCGAGTGCAGTGGCTCGTATCTGGGATCCCAAAATTCCAGCACTCTGGGAGGCTGAGGTGGGAGGATTGCTTGAGCCCAGCAGTTTGAGACCAGCTTGGGCCACATATTGAGACCCTGTCTCTACTGAAAATTAAAAAATACATAGCCGGGAATGGTGGCATGCATCTGTGGTCACAGCGACTAGGGAGGTGGAGGCAGGAGGATTGGTTGAGCCCAAAAGGTCAAGGCTAGAGTGAGCCATGATCCTGCCACTGCACTCCAGCCTGGGCAATAGAGTGAGGCCCTGTCTCAAAAAGAAAAAGACACTAAATGGAATGGAAATGACTTTAATTGCAGATGAGCCTGTATTGCCATTTTGAAAGATTTTTCCAAGTCTGTCTTGACACAGCATTCATTTTGTATTTCATAAATGAGAAGATTGTGAAGATCAAATAAAAAAAGCTAACAGTGCTGGTCAGGAGCTAGAAAACTTGGGGTGGGGCTTGGGGGAAGAAGACCATGAGAATGATTTTTAAGACATCTTCTATATCTTAGAGCATAAAAAGGGGTAAAGATGAACTATTAAGTGACACAGAATGCAAAGCACCACAAAGCAGCACAAATAGCTTTATAGCTTCTGTAAATCCTAAGGATCTTCCTAAGATTCACATCCCTCTATACCCTTTAAAATCAGATTATTCATTTCCTTTTCCTTCTCCACTGTACAAGCGACAACAGCTACAAAATGCATCACCCAAAAGGAAAGTCGTTAAAAAGGCCTGAAGAATATGAAGTGACAAGCAGTGTGGCTTTAACTGTGGCTTTTCTCTAGTAGCACATAGAGGGTTGTCTTTTTGTCTTCTTCATTTTTAAGATTGTAGTATTACAGCCCAACACCAACGATTACAGCTTCCAGAGATAGCTACTCTGTGATTAAGATAACTCATTTACAGTAGATTTCATATTTTTATATAAAAAAGTTTAACAAACTGTACTTGCCTTATTCCACATTCAAATGGTTAATATATAACAATTATGGATATGACATAAGTAGCCCTACCAGAGGCAGGTCAGAGTATATATGACAGCAGGGAGATGTGAAAAACACAGAGAAAGAGAAGGGAAGAGCCAATTTATGCAAACAGAGAAATCACACCTTCTGCTAATACTACATACTGTCTTTGGAAATACAGTATTTTATTAAGGTCAAATTAAGCATACTTTGTTAGAGTTTATCCAGTTAAACTACAAAGAGTAAATAAATACAAATCTAAAGTAAATATGCTTGCTGACTTAAGCATCCAATGACAATCTTATTTGAAATCATACCACATACTCGTATGACTAGAAGCCAACTTGCATAGTGCTCTTCATATGCAAAGGCTGATTTTGTGCTGGACACAGGAAGGGAGAGTGGAAAGGCTGGAAGAGAGGTATGTCACAATCAACCAACCTCCTAAACCCAGTTGGTTTTCATCGTCATAAATCATTTCCCCAAAGGCAGCAACCCATTTCACTTGCTAACATTGCTCTTGAACGTGCCTGGCAAGTAGCTTTCTCATTAACTTTCAAAGACATCCTATTTATGTCATTCATCTCCTGCGAATACACAAATATAACATTTCCATTACCTTGACTTTTAACTTCCCCTTCAAAATAGGAATTTTATGAATTGATTTGACAGGTCATACAAGTCTCTTCATACTATTCATAATACTTGCCTTCCAATATGCTTTGAAATTAAGATAATAAACCAGTTCCATATTAACATACTAATGCCTACACAAAACTATGCTGGAGACAGCTGGCTAGGTATACCAGGTCTAATTAAAGAGCTAATATTTTTACAAAGGGATTAAAAGTTACTTTAGATTGAATAATACATCTTAATGACTTAAAAAAAGGAACTTTAGAAATGCTCTCAACATGGGAGGAAAGTAAGGGCTAAAAGCAGATTGTAGGAAAAAGATTACTTTCTTACTTACATAAGATCCTCCCTCTTTAATCCCATCAGACACTGTTTAAACAGGAGGAAGTTTAATCTAGTAATAAGAGTATGAATTTTATTGTCAGACAAAGCTAGGTTCATGGGCTTTAATATAGTTATACCCAGTTTGAATCATTCTGCTTTCTCATAAAAAAAAAAAAGAGAAAATATGGAAAGAAAGAATGACCCAAAAACGTCTAGAATACAATGCATACTGAAAAAAGACAGTTTTAGGTCTTTTGCTTTCTCACATAAACTATCTCAGTAAACCAAAATACTCTCATAGTTTCAACCATACTAATGCCTCTCACATATATAGACTCTAATTTCTAATCAAAGCTTTAATTCTTAATTTCCAGTGGCCAGAATAGAGAAATCACATACTTTATTATATTATTACAATAATGTTTATAATTCACCTAGGAATTTTAAAATAATAATATATATACTAATAATTATATCTAAAGCCTGTACTGAATTATATCATTTAGAAGACTGTAGACAACACTAAGCAACTCCATATAATCCACCAAAGGTACTTTTCCTTTCTGTGAAAAATGATCAGGAAGATTTGATCAATAATTATTTTATATTTCAAGCAGAAGAAATTCTTGTTTGTTGTGGCTACCATCCCAAAACGTCTTATAGTGTCTCTACTTCAACAAGAACATCCCTGTACCAGTGATTTTCAATGTCTAGATTTCCAGATGTTATTATTTCTGACAATGAATCTGCATTTGTTTCAGATGCATTTAAGAAATTTGTGAAGCTAGAGCTCATCTAACCTGTCATCATTACTCTTCATCACCCTCAAGCAAACGGTCAGGCTGAAAGAATGTTGCCGACCACTAAGGAAGCCATAAAGTTAACTATCAGAAGAAAATGACAGAGGAGATTTGCCCAGCTTCTCATCACTCAACATGTCACTCCAAGTGGGACAACAGAAGTCAGTTCTCCTGAGTGAAAAAGGGAGAAACATTGCAACTGTGTCTTTGACAGTTCCCATAGAAAGCTTCGCTTATAATTTATAGACAAACCAGAATGTACTCTGGGAATAGTATTCATTCTTAATTCATTTTTCTAGAAGAACTTGTGTTGACTAGAATTTTACATGAAACAGAAAGGGGCATGTTCCTGTTTAACTAAAATCACGGTGCGTGTGTTATTACAAGGGCTAGACTGTAGATGAACTAAGTGGCATAATGCTAATGAGAGTGATTCAGTGTTATGTTCAGGTTTTTTACGTTCCTGCTAGTATTTTATTTCTTTTAATCAGTATATGCCACTGTGTACTTATTTTAAGTTCAGATATATTATATGACAAGGTTAACCAAGAGTATTTTCTTTCACCAAAAATAAGACTTAACCCCTCTTTTTCTGCTTAACATCAATCAAATCTCCAAAAAGGAGATTTTGGAAAGGAGTACAGAAAAGAGTGAATGTGTCTACCAAATACTTCTACCTTTCCTTTTTCTGGTCACGTGGTAAGATTGTCCTTAGCCTCCCCTTTGATATCCTACCTGAACATGGGATATGCTTTGACCAATTTTTTTAAGCAAAAGTGGTATGTGTCACTTCTGGGTGAAAGTTCAGGCAACCTGTGACCGATTCATTATATCGTTTTTCCCTGGTGAAGAAGCCTGAGTTGAGATAAAGCATCAGTCACCTTGGGTCCCAGGTTTAATACAGTAAGTAGAGCCTCTTGCTAATCCCTCTTGGGTACATATGAGAATAAGAAATAAAATTTGTTATATTAAGCCACTTAGATATTGGATTACTGCAGAATAACCCAGACTATCTTGACCTACATAAAATTAATCAAAATAATAAAATATTAATAACTGAAGTCATAAAAAGTTTTATGCACAAAAGTTAATTTTTTGCAGTATTAAATTCAAAAACGAAAACCAAATAAGGGTTTGACTTAATTACTATCTACGACTGTAGAAACAGTGTTGGTTGGTTTGCGGGTTTTTTTCCACCTAAAAAGATGTTTACCATTTTACAAAAAGAATATTTCTGTTAAACAGAGGAAACCAGCATGAACCAAGATAATTCTGAGTTGGAAGTAAGAGAAAATAAAGGAATCTTCATGAAGGAAGAAGGTGAAACCAAGGAAGGGTAAAGGATGAAGAATGTGTGGTATCCTTCCTTAGATAACTGTAATAAGGACCCTATCTCTATCACTCCCAGATTGTTTCCACTGGCAACCTTTAGAGAATTTTAGACTTTGCTCAGGGATCCTCAGAGGGAGTTTTGTGTTAGCTTATGGGGTATGCAAACAGATAAGGCCAGTGGCTAAATAAGGTGTACTTAGGTACGCCTTTCAGAGAAGAAGACCTATAGCTTTATTCTGATTCTCAGAGGGGTCTCTAACCCCAAATAAGGCTAAGAACCATGGTTAGATATCAGCCCCACTTGAAATTGGGTATTATAAAGCGTAATCTCAGTTTTCTACAATTCTCTTGGGGATAACAAATCTGTAGTCTTACTGTCACTCTCAAGTCAGTGTGGGAGATGCCAAGAATTTTTACTTTTTCCACCTTAAACTTCATATTAGTTTTGCAAAGCAGGAACCCTAACTTGAATTCTTACCAAGAAATTAATCAAAGTTAACTTTCAGAGGTTTAGAAAAAATATCTTAAAGGGGCTGGGGGCTCTCAATTTTTTTCCCTATCCCTAAGGTCCACTCTTGTTCCCCTAAAACAAGATTAACAACAACAAAAAGGTTGGCTTAGTCTCTTACACAGTGCTTTTTTAGGCTTTCAGAAGCTAAAATTTCCAGACTCAGTGGTTGTAGGGCTCAGGCTTGTTAATTGCTGTATGTCTCAATGTCCCCAAGCTCCCAGAGTGTTCCCACTGACCACTCAAGGCAAAAAGGAAATTAGAGGGCAGGCTTGTCTTTAAAACTACTCTTTTTTCCCCCCACAATTCTGTTTCCATTTTATTATTAATATCATATAAAATAGAGTTATACAATGAATATATAAAGAACCCAAACTGATGTTTTCAAAAACTTTTCCAAGCATATCACTCAAAGACACAAAGCAAGGTTCTTAAGGCATGATTGTGTTGATCATAGGCTTGGGAAAGAATCAGAAGCACGAGTTTCCTCCCACCAACCTATTCTCCCTTCCCTCTATTTTATGAAGAAAATAGTGGCCTTAAAATTTAACTGAGTTCTGTTTCTGGATACAGTGAAATTGCTTACGGAAAAGCAGCACTCTCACCAAGAACACTAAATGGTAAAATCAAAACAGACAAAACCTAATCTTATGTGATGTGGTGGGAGAGAACTGGGGTATGGTACCAGAGGCTTCTGGGAGAATTGATAATGTTCTATTTCTTGATCAGGATGGAGGTTACATAGATGTGTTCACTTTGCAGAAATTCATCAAACTGTACACCTATAATTTGGTACTTTATGTAGGATATATTTCAGTAACATATTTATCTTTAAAAAATGCTAACTTATTTTAGCAGGCCTAGTGAATACCTGAAAATACATCATTTGTAAAATCCAGGCATATGTACGTTTTCTCTGAGAGGCTTAACTTTTGGACATTCTACTGAATGTGTTCAAATTTACTTCCACTGGAATTATTCTCTCCCGGCAATTTTACATAAGCCTTAGTCAGAGATAGTCTTCTTCGGCCGGTAAGTTCATGAGCAACACAATCTTGCATAAAGTAATGCCCATCTGACACTGCATTTACCTTTAATATAGATTTGGGTTATATACTTTGGAAAACTGCATTGCATGTGGTCAAATGTCTATCTCCTCCCATCCCTATAACTCATTTATCAATTTCATGATGGCAGAAAGGAGATTTTCTAATCTATCTATCCAATAATTACAAAATAAATACCTGTTCTAAATTTTAAGTAGACAAAATTTTGAAACATTGTTTGGAAACTACACTTATTAGTAGCATTACAACATGTAACAATAAATCACTTTAGAAGGTAATTGAATCTCATAATAAGTTTCAATAATTTATAAGCAAATATCCAGAGATAACAGTCACACATGAAAAAGAACAATAGGACCATCAGTCTATAAATAAAAGCTAGGGAACACAAAAATGACACAATTATCAAATTCAAGAATTTGAATTTCTATTCACAATTGACAGAATATATTAAGGCAAGTGTAAAAACCACCTACAAAAAATTAAAATGAGAATATTAGAAAAAGCTTGGTAGTGATATTGAGTAAAGGATTTCTGTAACTTGTTTAATTGTACTGAGCAGCAGTAGCTATTACGTTGATTTTACTCTTACAAAACAATTCATCTATTTTATTCTTAAAAAACAAAGGGACACATTATTAGTGCTATAAAATATTAAAGAATCTCTACAAAATATGCTAACTTATATACCTAATAAATCAAGGAAGGCTAAAATAAAAGTGTATGTAATTTAATAAGATAAAAAAATACATTGGTTAGGTTCAGGTAAGAAACTCTTAGATAATTTTAAAATACTACATTTAGGCTATTATTAAGAAGTTAAAAAACAACAGATACTGGCAGGACTGTGGAGGAAATGGACTGTTTATATACTGTTGGTGGGAATGTAAATTACTTCAGCCACTGTGAAAAGTAGTTGGGAGATTTCTCAAATAACTTGAAACAGAGCTACCATTCAACCTAGCCATCCCATTACTGGGTACATGCCCAAAGAATATAAATCATTCTACCAAAAAGACACATGCAGTCATGTGCTTCTCTCCACACTATTCACAATAGCAAAGACATGAAATCCACCCTATCAATGGTGGTTTGGATAAAGAAAATGTGGTACAAATACACCATGAAATACTATGCAGCCATAAAAAAGAACAAAATCATGTCCTTTGCAGCAACATGGATGCAATTGGAGGCCATAATCCTAAGCAAATTAATGCTGGAACATAAAACCAAATACCACATGCTCTCACTTGTAAGTGGGAGCTAAACACAGAGTACACATGGACAGAAACATGGGAACAACAGACACTGCAGACTACTAGAAGGGGAAGGGAGGGAGGAGAGTTTGGGTGGAAAAACTACTTATTAGATGCTATGCTCACTATCTAGGTGACAGGGTCCCTACTCCAAATCTCAGCATCTTACAATATACCCATGTAACAAACCTGCACATGTGCCCCCTGTGTCTAAAATAAAAGTTGAAATTAAAACAAAATACTATATTTAGTTGATAACATTTAATAATTACCATCACATGGGAATATTTATATCTATTTTTTTCAGGCATTAGTAATTCTTGCCAGAGTATTATCTAATTGGAAATGGTAAGAATTTGTATGAGCACAGATTTGAGGTTTATAGCAACATTATTTTTTTCAGATAGATTGTAAACATCTAGAATGAATTGAGAAATAAGATTTCAGAGGAAATGTAGAAATTATCTAAAAGGACAACCTGTTTTTAAGAACTTCTGAAGTGTATGTTTATCTTTGAAAAATGGATACACTAACTATAAATCATTGTATCTTCTTTTGAAATTGGGTGCAGAAAGATCCTCTATTTGTCAATAATTTAAATATCTTAATTAGTGTTCTAAACGTTCAAAATCCTTTTAGAAAACAGTTCATCAATTACATACCACAGACACTAAATCTACAGTTTTTGTGTATGTGTGCATATGGACATCAATTTCAATTAAAGAAAGTTATTTTTGTTTTTGGAGAACATAAAATAACAGGATTATTTAAGTCTACTAAATAAACATAAGTATTCAAAACTCTCTATTCGACTTAGGTAACTAGATTTCTCCTGAGCCATATTCAACTAGAAAAGTAGCACTTAACATATAACCTGCTCCTGTCAATCAATTCTTTATGAGATTTTTAATAAACAAATTACAGCGATAACATTTTAGTAATACGTATCTTAAAATTTGAGGTTCACTGATGTGCATAATTGTATGCTCATAGTAACCTCTTTTATTCAAAAATATCTGTTGCTCTTGGGTGATACACATGAAACACATCATAAAATACGACAAAAAAAGCATTGCTAACATGACAAAAGTATTCAATGCACAAGGCAAAGGCATCTACTCAGAGTTGATATTGATGGTTTGGGTCACAGCTTCATATTACAATTACCTGGGGATTTCTTAAAAATCTGATGTTCAGGCCCCATGCTCAGAGATTCTAAATCACTTGGTCTAGAGTTCCCAGGACTTTTGCATATTTTACAATGCTCCCTGGAGAGTTCCTAAGCACTGTTATGGTTGGGAGGCTCATGACATAACAGCTTTTAAGTAGCTACTCCAAAACATCCACAGTCTACCCTTCCTAGCCATGGTTAACCCTAAACAATTCCAGATAAATCAACAACTAGATTTCAGACTAGTTACCTTTATCTGGCCTCAGAAGAAAGGTGAAATCATATGCATTTTCTATTTTTTAATCCTTCCAACCTGGATAATTCCAAATTTCCCATTTACATTTTTGCCTTGAGTCTGCATATTTCAAACAGAGTTTATGACCAACAGGAAGGTTGTGAAACAAATTTCATGTGTTGTGACAAACTTTAAAACAGACAGAATACAATATATTAGAGATCATCACATGTAATAAGAGTAAGTAGGATTTTGTGAAACTTTTGTCTCAGTTGAATGTACATATACGTGTATGAATACATATGCTGAGTGGTAAAATAAATTGTATTTTTACAATAGACTGTTGGGTTCTCAGCTGATTCCAGCTGCTTGCCCTTTTCTCACTGTCTGAAAACTCATACACTTCAATGATATCATGAAAAGAAATTTATGTAGTCATACGTTTAATCAAGACATTACTGAATTCATGAAAAACCTTCTGACAGAATAATCATGGCATATGTCCTATAAATTCAGACTAGAGTGGGGAGGGTATGCAAATTAACTTATAATTTCTATGCCAAGCATTTTTTTTGGCTCTTTCTCTAAACATTTTACTAATATCTTATGGCATACAGATTGGTCTCCCAACTTACAGGAGACATTTTTTGGAGGTTGTATTTTTAATTTTTTGCAATATTGAAAAATTTTACAGGGGTGAGCATTTCAATAACTTTACTAAAGAAGAAATTCTTCAAGATTTTTTTCATGAATATTATGGTACTCCAAGCTAATTTTTTAAATTCAAACTATTCAGTAATAGTTTTCAGCTTGCAAAGTTATCAAAAATGGTAGAATAGTTTACATTAGAATAAATGATGTTTCTTACGGCAACATTATTGTTCATATACATGAAAAGTATATATTTTTCTTTAAATAACTATCCTTCCAAGAAGATTATATAGTGTAACAATGAAGATAATGTTCCCACATAGTCTCTAAATAGTCTGAGATTTAATAAAAACGCCATCTGCTGATGTCACAGATTACCTCCCTTATCTATTTTCCACTACCACCCAACACCCAGGTTCTGGTCCAGCCCAGACGACTCAAGAGTGCTTCTGCTTCTCTTCATTCACGATGGGCACTGTAGACACATTATCATGGCATGTGGCCATGTTGGGTCACTGAGATTCACTGAGAGGTGAATGGGTCCAGTATGCCAGGATGGGAGTACCCCATGAAGCCAGGCATTATTTTCCAATATGTCATTTTTCTTAAATTACTTTATATCTTTTCAGTAAATATCTTTTTACTTGATTCAATTAGTAGGTTTCTGTTCACTCATTCATTTATTGAGCAGTTACTGTGTGCCAGACAGGTGATAATAACCAATATAGCAGTGTAGTCCCTGCCTTTGTGTCATTTACTTTATTACAATAAAACTTGCCCTGATTAAAACAATTTATGTTATTTCCTCCCTTGAAATGAACTTTAAGTCAAGGCCAATAGGCTTCAGTGTTTGCAGAGTAACCAGGGCAGCAATGACCAGGGCAGTGTCATGCACATGAACTTGGTGGCCACTTACACAGCAGAATGTTCCTGAAGGCTATTTGTCTCTAGTTGCAGTAGAAGTCCTGGCCGGGCGCGGTGGCTCAAGCCTGTAATCCCAGCACTTTGGGAGGCCGAGACGGG
>NC_045437.1:59828478-59859481 GCF_002776525.5 Piliocolobus tephrosceles | reverse complement strand
CAAAAAAAAAAAAAAAAAAAAAAAAGAAGTCCTAACAAGGACAAAGAAAAAACAATAGATGGCAAATACTCCTATACTCTGGAATTGCTGCAACATCTGGTAGGACCTGCAAAGGCACAGCTATTCTATGACAGTAGGGGGAAAGACAAATGTTTTCTGACTTTGTTGTATGAATCTTGCTTGTTGAATATGGCAGTCAAACTTTTTAATAGACTGGGGAGTAATACAATGTAGTCCAAAACAAAATGAGTTTGAATCCAGAAGCCTTGTCTGCAAATTAGTGGACCCCTTAGCCGCATGTCCTGAATCTGTCATTCACTTCTCTGAGACTCAGTTGCTTCATCTCTAAAATGGGAGTTGAATTAGACCTGTGGAATCCTTCAAGTGGAAATCTCCATAATTTCTGACCCCTATTCCCTGCTCTGCGGGTGCATTTGGGTGGTGGTAAGGAACCGGTGCTCCAGGGGTAGAGTTTTAAAATCCCAGAACGTTCCTGAGTCCCTGCACTTCTGTGGTCTCTTCCAATATGAAGGCTTCATGATTTGACTTTTCTTGGAAATCAAGACCTCTGGGTCATTTTGTTGTTCCCATCACTGTCACTATTGACCACAGTCGCTTTGTTGAAGCCATTCATCATCTGTCTTATCATTTCCCCTATAAATTTTTTCAGTATTGAAAAATAAAAATAAAAATATAACCTCCAAAAAATGTCTTCTGCAAGTTTGGAGACCAATCCGTATGCCATAAGATATCAGTAAAATAGTTAGAGAAACAGCCAAAAAAAAGTCCTTGGCATAGAAATTATAAGTTAATTTGCATACTCTCCCCACTGTAGTCTGCATCAAAAGGCAGGTTTTTCTCTACATCTTTTGTGCATACAAACCCACTTCTTCAGGAAAAAAGAAAAATAACACAAAAACTTTCTTTTCAACTCTCACATTTTAAGTACATGCCTTATAACTAAGAGTAAGTCTCTAGGCTAGCTACAACATCCCCTTAACATTCATACCCTCTTGTCGACTAACAAAATGACAGATATTTTTTCATAGTTGAACTTATTTGTCTTATTAGGCTTCTCCTATTCTAGAGCCTTATGTATTTTAATTCCTTAATACTTTCGGAATGTTGCTTCAATTAATTAAGTGATGATGTGTTTGTTAAAACATGCTGGTTTAGCCATTGTCTACTGGTCTCTTCTTTTTAGAGAATCAATGTAAGGGCAATGAGAAGAGCTACTTATTGTGGCATTGTTCTTTTAAATACTGCCTTTAAAATTACCTTCTATAGCGGTAAGTGCTAAAGAAAATCATTTTTCAATGCCATTTCAGATATTCAGACAAAATCATCACTGTAGTAATAAAATATTATGCCCTTAGAAATTCAATATTTTTCATAAAAAATATTTAACAGAGTCAAAGAAATAAAAGGAAAAAGGCGACTCTCCCTTGTTCTATCTGAAATGGGCCCACAGAAGTTATTGTGATACCTTAGCAAAAAAGGATTATTTTTAGAATGGTATACACATTATTATCATAACGGTGCAAAATTTTTTGACTCTTGCTTAATGGTCATCAGCAACAATGGGCTCCAAATCTTCAAATCACAAATTTCCTTCTTAAGCTCCTCTCTAATAATAACCATCATTTTTCTATTTCCTATATAAATCCACTGTTTTACATATGAATAAATATACATGGTGGGACGATTGATTTTATGTGTCAATCTGACTGGGTCACTGGGTGCCCAGATATTTCATTAACATTATCTGGGGTAGATAATGGGTTCCAAAATGGCCTAACAGGAATAGCTCCAGTCTACAGCTCCCAGCGTGAACAATGCAGAAGATGGGTGATTTCTGCATTTCCAACTGAAGTACCGGGTTCATCTCACTGGGGCTTGTCGGACAGTGGGTGCAGGACAGTGGGTGCAGCCCACAGACGTGAGTCAATGTAGGGTGAGGCACTGCCTCACCCGGGAAGCACAAGGGGTCGGGGAATTCCCTTTCCTAGCCAAGGGAACGCATGACAGATGGAACCTGGAAAATGAGGTCACTCCCACCCTAATACTGCTTTTCCAATGGTCTTAGCAAACGGCACACCAGGAGATTATGTCCCGCACCTGGCTTGGAGGGTCCCACACCCATGGAGCCTTACTCACTGCTAGCATAGCAGTCTGAGATCGAATTGCAAGGTGACAGCGAGACTGGGGGAGGGGCACCTGCCATTGCTGAGGCTTGAATAGGTAAACAAAGCAGCCAGGAAGCTCGAACTGGGTGGAGCCCACCTCAGCTCAAGGATGCCTGCCTGCCTCTGTAGACTATACTTCTAGGGGCAGGGCATAGCTGAACAAAAGGCAGCAGAAACATCTGCAGAATTAAACGTCCCTGTCTGACAACTTTGAAGAGAGTAGTGGTTCTCCCAGCACGGAGTTCAAGATCTGAGAACGGACAGACTGCCCCCTCAGGTGGGTCCCTGACCCCCGAGTAGCCTAACTGGGAGGCACCTCCCAGTAGGGGCCAACTGACACCTCATACGGCCAGGTGCCCCTCTGAGACGAAGCTTCCAGAGGAATGATCAGACAGCAACATTTGCCGTTCTGCAATATTTGCTGTTCTGTAGCCTCCGCTGGTGATACCCAGGCAAACAGGGCCGAGCCTGGCAGGGACGCAACAAAAAGGGAGAATTTTAGACCAATATCCCTGATGAACATCGATGCAAAAATCCTCAATAAAATACTGGCAAACCGAATCCAGCAGCACATCAAAAAGCTTATCCAACACGATCAAGTTGGCTTCATCCCTGGGATTCAAGGCTGGTTCAACATACACAAATCAATAAACGTAATCCTGCATATAAACAGAACCAAAGACAAAAACCACATGATTATCTCAATAGATGCAGAAAAGGCCTTCAACAAAATTCAACAGTCCTTCATGCTAAAAATTTTCAATAAATTAGGTATTGATGGGACATATCTCAAAATAGTAAGAGCTATTTATGACAAACCTGCAGTCAATATCGTACTGAATGAGCAAAAAATGGAAGCATTCCCTTTGAAAACTGGCACAAGACAGGGATGCCCTCTCTCACCACTCCTATTCAACATAGTGTTGGAAGTTCTGGCCAGGGCACTCCAGCAGGAGAAAGAAATACAGGGTATTCAATTAGGAAAAGAGGAAATCAAATTGTCCCTGCTTGCAGATGACACGATTGTATATTTAGAAAACCCCATGGTCTCAGCCCAAAATCTCCTCAAGCTGATAAGCAACTTCAGCAAAGTCTCAGGATACAAAATCAATGTGCAAAAATCACAAGCATTCCTATACACCAATAACAGAGAAACAGAGAGCCAAATCAGAAGTGAACTCCCATTCACAATTGCTTCACAGAGAATAAAATATCTAGGAATCCGACTTACAAGGGATGTGAAGGATTTCTTCCAGGAGAACTACAAACCACTGCTCAGTGAAATCAAAGAGGACACAAACAAATGGAAGAACATACCATCATTCCACGCTCATGGATAGGAAGAATCAATATCATGAAAATGGCCATACTGCCCAAGGTAATTCATAGATTCAATGCCATCCCCATCAAGCTACCAATGACTTTCTTCACAGAATTGGAAAAAAACTACTTTAAAGTTCATATGGAACCAAAAAAGACCCCGCATTGCCAAGATAATCCTAAGCCAAAAGAACAAAGCTGGAGGCATCACGCTACCTGACTTCAAACTATACTACAAGGGTACAGTAACCAAAACAGCATGGTACTGGTACCAAAACAGAGATATAGACCAATGGAACAGAACAGAGCCCTCAGAAATAATACCACACATCTACAACCATCTGATCTTTGACAAACTTGACAAAAACAAGAAATGAGGAAAGGATTCCCTATTTAATAAATGGTGCTGGGAAAACTGGCTAGCCATATGTAGAAAGCTGAAACTGGATCCCTTCCTTACACCTTATACAAAAATTAATTCAAGATGGATTAGAGACTTAAATGTTAGACCTAAAACCATAAAAACTCTAGAAGAAAACCAAGGCTATACCATTCAGGACATAGGCATGGGCAAGGACTTCATGACTAAAACACCAAAAGCAATGACAACAAAAGCCAAAATTGACAAATGGGATCTAATTAAACTAAAGAGCTTCTGCACAGCAAAAGAAACTATCATCACAGTGAACAGGCAACCTACAGAATGGGAGAAAATATTTGCAATCCACTCATCTGACAAAGGGCCAATATTCAGAACCTACAAAGAACTTAAACAAATTTACAAGAAAAAATCAAACAACCCCATCAAAAAGTGGGTGAAGGATGTGAACAGACACTTCTCTATAGAAGACACTTATGCAGCCAACGGATACATGAAAAAAATGCTCATCATCACTGGCCATCAAAGAAACGCAAATCAAAACCACAATGAGATACCATCTCACACCAGTTAGAATGGTGATCATTAAAAAGTCAGGAAACAACAGGTGCTGGAGAGGATGTAGAGAAATAGGAACATTTTTACACTGTTGGGGGGACTGTAAACTAGTTCAACCTTTGTGGAAAACAGTGTGGCGATTCCTCAAGGATCTAGAACTAGAAATACCATTTGACCCAGTCATCCCATTACTGGGTATATACCCAAAGGATTAAATCCTTAGGCTATAAAGACACATGCACATGTATGTTTACTGCGGCACTATTCACAATAGCAAAGATTTGGAACCAACCAAAATGTCTATCAATGATAGACTGGATTAAGAAAATGTCGCACATATACACCATGGAATACCATGCAGCCATAAAAAGATGAGTTCATGTCCTTTGTAGGGACATGGATAAAGCTCAAACCATCATTCTGATCAAACTGTCACAACGACAGAAAACCAAACACCACATGTTCTCACTCATAGGTGGGAATTGAACAATGAGAACACTTGGACACAGGATGGGGAACATCGCACACTGGGGCCTGTTATGGGGTCGGGGGTGGGGGAGGGATAGCATTAAGAGAAACACCTAATGTAAATGACAAGTTAATGGGTGCAGCACACCAACATGGCACATGTATACCTATGTAACAAACCTGCACATTGTACACATGTACCCTAGAACTTAAAGTATAATAATAAAAATAAAAAATAAAAAGACAAATAAGCCAATGAATAGAGAATCTGCCTAGAGAGAGAGAGAAAAGAAAAAAAAAAAAAAAACATTATCTGGGGTATGTCTGTGAGGGTGTGTTTGGATAAGAGTAACATTTGAACTGGTAGACTGAGGAAAGCAGTTAACCTCCTACATTTGAATGGCCCTCATCCAATCAGCTGAAGGCCTGCCTAGAACATAAAAGCTGATCCTTCCACAAGTAAGAGAGGATTCCTCCTGCCTGACTGTTTGAGCTGGGAGGTTGGTTTTTTCCTGCCTTTGGACATGAACTGAAACATTTGCTCCTTTTGGGTATCAAGCCTGCCATCTTTCAGACTGGAACTTATACCAGCAGCTCTCCTGGGTCTCCAGCTTACTGGCTGCAGATCTTGGAATTTCTCAGTCTCTGCAGCTGTGTGAGTAAATTCATTAAAGTAAATCTCTTTTTGTATACATATATATATATATATAATGTAAGTTCTGTCCTTTGAAGAACCCTAAGAAACATGGAAATAAATTTTTAAATCTATTAAACAAGTAAATATGTATCTCACATACATAAACTTGAGCCCATCCCCTTCTCTGGAATTCCATTAAAAAAAAAAATTTCATAGCCTTTAAAATCCTGTACAGTTCCAAGGACCTGCCCAGGGCAAGGAGACTGACACTTTTTATTTTTAATTCTTTTTTTCTCACAATTTCATTTTTTTGGGGTGTATTTTTAAGAGGAGCTACCAGCAGAACTACATCCCAGCATTGCTGATAATAAGGTAATGCCCCTTGCCTTTCCTCTGTTTTGCATGGCTCATTGCAACCAGGGACTGCAGGTGGTGGTGGAAGAGCAGGAGAGAAAGTGTGGTTTCTGGATGGTACCAAAATGACTACATATAAAGACAGTTTGCATGCATGGCCTGCTAAGGCTGGATGTCTGGCAACAGTCGCCTCTATCCACACAGTGCTCAGGATACAAGTTGCTTTTTAGGGACCGCTTTGCTGCTCCCTTTACCTTTAAGGCTGAGTGTTATGTTTCCAGAAAGACGTATACCCTCTTCTTCCATATAAGCTAATTTTAACTAAGTGGCAAACATCAGTAGCATAAACACCAAAATTGAATAAACGCAGCTAAGATTATTATGGTCTCTGTTTGAAGAGGCAGCATAACTACAATTTAGCAGAACACAAATTGATGAGACTTGTGGACAGGCACAGTATGGTTTTTGCTTGGGCCCCACCTGGGCAGGGCTGACTCCCAGCTCCCCTGGTTATGTTCTGCTTCCCAATATCATCAACAACTGAGAATCCAACTACGTAAAACATCCCTGGGGAATTCTACTAGGGTCTAGGTTTTTCCATGACAGGCAGGTTCTTAGAAACAAGTCAAAGCTATGGTTGCTGAGGGGCTTTCCATCCAAGCCAAATGTTTTCATTTAAATACCAGCACTAACTGGTGATTCAGTATCTGATGAATAATGCTTATGTTTTTATGCTCAACTTGTAATGGACTATAATTGTCTACAGCCAACCACTTAGCATATCTTTATCTTTCCAGACTGGCTCTGTAAATGTCATGTCTTTGTGAATACTTGACTTCCCCATCATTCAAGAGTCTGTGCCTATAAAGTTCTGTATATTGAAAAATTCCAGGTAATCTAGACCAGTCAAAGCCCCCACTGAAACACTATGTGGAGATCCCATTTCCGTATTTTCCTCCTAAAACAAACAAATGAAGCAGGTATAATGATGTTTGTTCCCCTTCCTTCATCCCACCCTGAGTCAATGGCAGCAGCAAACCCAAAGTTACTACACCTTCATTCCTGTGATACCGATTGTAATTTCACTACAGTTTAATCTCACTACATTTAATTTCACTACATTTCTGAGATGAAGTAACATACATACTAGCAAGAGCTGCAGACTGCAAGTTAGCAGCCCGTAGTTTAAGCCTCAATTCTGACACTAACTGCCTGGCTCTAGTGAAACCACTTAGTCATTTGTTTCACATTTTCTCATCTGTAAAATGTAATGTGGGTCAGCTCTGAATTTCTCTGAGAGTTCTAAAAGTCTATGATTCACCAACCACCACTTGACAACCAGTAATATCCACTATGATGTGTGACACTCAAGCTAGTAAACGAATTAGTTAAGCAATCACCATGGCAAAATCAGCTCTGGTTTTGGATCACTTTTAAAAATAATTCCAAGAAACCCCAGTGTCCTAGGGAAGACTAGGATGTAACAGATTCTGAAGATAATAGAGATTAAAGCTAATTATATTATGGTACTATCTGGCAATATCTGGAGAGTTTTTATAACCTACCTAGCCACTAGCACAGTCTCTTAGAAGACACAGTAAGTAGTTACTTGTTATTTGACTGAGGAATAGATGAAAAGATGACAACTCTATCATCTATTAGTATTCAGGAAGCTATGAAATGAATATACAGTGCGTCCAGTGATTTGTGCAATGTGTCAGCCATCTGGGCTTTATTTTCACTGTATGCCATCGTTATTTATTAAAAAGTAGAAATGATTAACACAGAGACATCTGGCCCTGCTTATATACCCACACTGCAAGTTTTTTTAAAAAAAGATATACCCAGGAAATTAACATTCATATTTGGATACAAAAGTCTGGATTGAATTTTGTTTTTCAGATTTAAATCTCTACCAGTAAGGTTTTATAAAATAACCTCTTTTCTCAAGAATGATGCTTTGAAGAAAGGCTACTACCAAACTTAGCAGTTGCATATTTTTAGATTTATTATATAAATATATATAAACATATACAAATGTAAAATAAGCTATACATAATCTTACTGCAGAATATTTTTTCTAGAAGAAATGCCCTGATTGGAACCAAGAAGGTAAAATCTCTAAATGCTTTCATTTTGCATAAGATTAGAGCCTACACTGTCAGAAAATGATTAACACTCAGACATTCTCACTACTGTCAAAATACGGCACAAAGAGACAGAATGCAGGATTGCCTGGGGCATTCCCAGCTCCCTGACGTCAATTCAGATCAAATTCAGATAACTTGCTATGCCGGCTGCTTGATTTTCCCGTTTTGTGAAAATCCTATTCTCTTTAAAATGAGGTTGCTATCTAAATACCATCAAAGCTACTTTGAAATATTGGGAAAAGGGTTTAAGCTTTTTTTGAATGCTTTTCACCTCCCTCCTCATGACAACAAGCTTGTAGAGAATGATCAACTCCTTCTGATTCCTTCAATTATTATCACTATCATGATATAAAATATTTTTTTCTGGACTCTATAGTTTGATGTAGAGTGAAAGACAATCTGTACTCTGTTAAATTTAGCTTGTATAGGTTCATGGATATGGTTTGGTTACAGACTTTGTAATAGATGGGGCACCTCTGGGCTTCTGAAAAGAATATCACTTAGGAAACCATATTATTTGATTCCTTGGCTCCACCCTCCCAACTCCTGTCCTCACCATCCTGTTGTTTTTTCTCTGTGGCACTATCTAACCACAATAGACTTCCCAAGGTTGCTCTTCAGAAATAGAAAAAGCTTTTGGATATTTGAAATACGTACCATCTTAACTACTCCTGTTCTAACAGCAACCAACTTTTCAGCTTAGTTGCAATCGACGTTTTTCTGTGCCTTCTTGCATGAATTCTTTACAAATTAATAACAATAATATATAACACTTAAAAATACTTCCCATGTGCCCTATCACATGCTTTATACATATGTAATATTTCAGTTAACTCTCACAATACATCTATTAAATAGACATCATTATTATCCCCATTTTACAGGTGAAGAAATGTAGACCCATAACTGTTGAATGACTCACCCAATGTCATACAACATGCAAGGAGTGGAGCTGAGGTTTAATCATGTACTCAGGTTATAATGTCTATGTTCTTAACCACTAGTATACATTACTTCCCTTTCTGAGCATACAAAGTACATAAGAGAAATGGCCTACAGAGCTTTACAGCATTAAATATACAATGCCCTGGTAACTTGCCTGAAAAATGCTAGGTTTTTATTAAGCAGTTACTGCAGGTCAGTACTTGACATGTTTGTATTATAGTGAGAAATACAATGAAAATCATAAAATGTTTTCTCCCTGCATCAAGAACTTAACTTTAAGAATACAATTTTATTTCGAAAAATAGTTAATAGGCCTTCTTGTTTTAGTTTCCAGCCTAAGAGTTGTCTAATTCAGGAATGCTTAGAAGTAGAAGATAATAGGAATCATATGTCTATCATTTAAATACGCAAGATCATCTTTTTAGCACCTGTGATCTAAACCAAAATAAGCGAACAAAATCCTAGTCATTATGGAGACGGGGGATAAAGAAATTTCTAGATTGAAAACAGAAGGCAAAGGAGCATCTAAAAGGAGATGTAACAATGATGCTTTTTCAGGATAAGAAATGCTTCATGGGAAGGTATTTCAAGTGTCCTGGGAAAGGTGAGTGAAACTTCTACTGCGAGTGAAAGGCGGGGGAGGAATTTCAAGTTGATAGGACATTAACTGCCGATAAATAGAAATGGCTAAAGAAATAATCATTTGTGATTTTCTTCATGTTCAGTTAAGAGGAAATAAATAGGTAAAACTTGAAAATACTGACTGGAAGCCAAGAACCAGACTCATAGTGCCCTCTCACAAGGGACTTGCTGAGTGACCTTGGACAAGCTACTGAAATTATGCTTCCTCATGGGTGAGATGATGCTATCAGCCATATCATTTTCCTAGTTAGTTATTGGTCTATTTGATTATATGCATAGTAGTTCCAGAAAGCATTTAAGGCAGTTTATAAAAATACATAAGCTAAGATAGCACTAATAATACATAATCAGGAAGGAGAGCAACACAAAAAACATGCCAGAAAGCAGGCTAATACAAAAAGGCACATCATGAAGACTTAGTCCCTGGCTATGAATTTGACCCTGAGCTTCAAAGCAACCAGTGAATTAGTGAGACCTGGTGAGTTACAGACCTCAGGAGGAGAAACAGCTCCCTCCTAGCACTGAAAGGATCCAGTGAGACCCCACATGTAACAAATGCTTATTTCCTTCTCATTCCTCTTTTCCATGCAATGGCAGGAAGTGCCAGCTCCCTTTAGAGAGCTACCACAAGTCACTGTCTACCATAGCATTTCTTCCCTGCCATCCCCTCTGCACATCAGATACACAGTGTGTACAGACACAGAGACATCACGCTCACGCCCAACACTGCAGGGAGCATTCTAGAGCTGACTACGAAGGCTTGGGGTCTAGGTGCTCCCTAGTTCCCTCAGTTTTCACCCCGGTCACTGTTTACCCATGGAGACAGACATCCCAGATAAATCTTCTGACATCACCAAGAGGCAAAAAAAAAAAAAAAAAAAAGTGTAACAGTTGAAGCAATATAAGGAATTTTAAAGTGTTGCAATTTCTAAGGCCTGTAGTCCACTCAGGCTGTAGCTTCATTTCCATTTTTATCTCTGGTAAAACATTTTCATGCTTTACCAATACTAAACAATTTGAGCTATTCAGCTGAAGCAAGCTGAGAAAGAGAGGAGAGATGTGCGTCTTGTAAGATTTGTAATATAGCTATTTAATCTATCAGAAATGAGTTTGGAGTAGATAAGCTGTTTAAATACGCATTTGAAATACCATTAATAGGAACATTTCTCTTTTTCTCTTTGCTCTGTATTGTGGTTCTTTTAATAAAATTGGCAATGGTGACATCAGTGTGTGCATAGCTGTACACGCTGTGCTTAGCAAACAGCTGCTTAATGCCAAGATATTAATTTTTATGAAAAAGAACTAGATATATATTCAATAGAACAATAAACCTTTCAAAAATATAACCACTAGAGATAATCTTTTTTTTTTTTCTTTTTTTTGAGGAGGATCTTCAGAGAGCTTTCCAAGTACAGTTGTAGTTGTTCACAATTTCAGGAAACTTCTATGCATCTAAATACAAAAATTGAATGTATTTTCATGGTAAAATATTGTTGGATGTATTAGGATTGGCGGTTTAGCTGGTAAGTAAAATTTTAGGGAGAGTAGGAGCAAGGCAGATGCATTAAACATCTGTGCTTTCCAACTGAGATGAGTCCAATACGGAGAAAAATGACAAAGTTCTGTGGCAAATGAACTTTGAAGTGTTCTCCAATTCAAGCCAATTTTAAAATTTTAATATTAATAAGAACTGTTGGCCAGGCGCGATGGCTCATGCCTGTAATCCCATCACTTTGGGAGGCTGAGGAGGGCAGATCATGAGGTCGAGAGATAAAGACCATCCTGGACAACATGGTGAAACCTCGTCTCTACTAAAAATACGAAAATTAGCTGTGAGTGGTAGCACGTGCCTGTAGTTCCAGCTACTCAGGAGGCTGAGGCAGGAGAATCGCTTGAACCCAGGAGTCAGAGGGTGCAGTGAGCCAAGATCGCGCCACTGCACTCCAGCCTGGCAACAGAGCAAGACTCCGTCTAAAAAAATTGTTGCTGTGGTCCCTCTGTAATATTGCTCTCTTCCTGAGGCTTCTACTTACTTGGGCTCTTTTGTTTCTTACAAAAGCACAAGCCTCTAGAAGATAGTAATTAGTTTCTTTCTTGATATATCAGAATTATTCCCTAATTAAATGAGATTCAAGGTGATAAATGGAATTACTTTGTCTTTTAGACCTCCGTATTTCTCGGAAGAATTACCTCACAAGGTTTAAAATATGTATATTAAGAAAGCCCACTTGGAAAATACAGAATTGTTTGGTTATTTAAATGAAAGCAGATACATGGTGTTTCAGTATTCTTATTGTCTTTACTGCTTCAATGCGCTCAACATTTGAATTAATAAGATTTGGGGTGCCTTAGCTGCATGGGACAATCCTTATTTGTTTCCTTGTGCCCACATTAAAAAGAACTCAAAATGACTCATTAAGGAGAAAAGAAACTTATAATGAAAGAATTGTTTTGTGGTTGAGTCTCAAGGGAGACTTGACAATATCATGCAAATTTCAGTTTTTCTCCCTATTTCTTTATATGTTAATAACCTACCAGTTTTCTATACAGCACATCTTTCCCATGCAGTTGTTTTCTCACACATATAGCAATGATAATAGTTACCTAAGATTTCAACTTTAAAAAATTATGTGTTTAATAAGATCTCTGGTATTCCTCTAGAGATAGTAAAATTGTAATAACAGCACTGCCTTAATAACAATAACATTTTAATTGTTTATTACTGCCAGTAGAGTAAAAATATCATTTCGGAACTATTTGCTTACCTCTTTGGACTCTCTCATATGGCCACAAAAATGAGATACCCTTACGAGTATCTCATTTTACAAACTGATTTTCTTTTTCTTTCTTCTAAAGCAACTGTGGAGTAAGTACCCTCTTAAAATAAGTTTCATATGCTAATTGATTTTCTAAAATGTAGGTGGTTGAACTTAAACAAAAATATTTTAAAATATTTAATATATTGGCTGTTTCCCAACCCTACCACTGCACTCAAAATAGCTTTTCTTTTCAGGTGACCATAACGAATAAGTACTAAGTAGCTCCTTTATACTAATCACTCAGTCAAATGCTTTCATATGCTTTCATCAAGTGCTTTTATCTCATTTTTTAAAGAGTCTTATGAGATAAATATTATGATCTCCACTTTGGAGATGAAGCTGGAGAGATAAATAACAGCTATAGAAAATAAATAAAACCAACTAAAAATAGTTTCTGAACTTAAAAAAAATTCCATGCAGATAATTCATGTTCATACACATAATGTAAACCACTTAGAAATGTAGTATTGCTTTGTTTGTTACACGCTACATTTGTCATGTTTGTGCATTCCTTTAGACACCTGCATTTGTGTAAGGTAATGACTAATAATAGTAAACTAAAGTAAAATAAACTATTACAACCAAATTATCTTGTTCTCTTGACGTGGTACAAAAAATAATTAAACAGGTAAAGTTATAATACATTTTTATGTGCCAAAATTAATTGGCAACTGACGTGGTACCATAAAAGTAAAAGGCTCATTTCTCCCACTATAGAGAAACTCTAGGCAATGTTTCTCTATCCAGATTAAGTCTTCAGGGAATACAGAAGAAGTATACATAGTGGAGGAAAAGAACATGAGTTCCAGGATCCATGTATAGATGATCAAATCTTAGCCCTACTTATTAGTGGAGTGAGATTGGCCAAGCGCATTTCTCTCTGAACCTACCTTTCCTCAGCTTGACCACGTAGGGCCTAAAATGTAATGCAAGTATATCTGTAATATTTATATTTAAAATGATATGAAGCAAACTTTACCTATAATGACATTAGTTACTATTGGGAGATGATTATGTATGTGATTTATATTGCCCTCTGCACTTTTCTATATGTTTAAAACATCTTATTATTCTTTTTAAAAAGAATAAAGTGAGTAAGTAAATAACATAACGTTGATAATAGCTACTTCTAGGGGAAGGTTGAGATAAACTGAAATCAGATACCATATATAAAGTAGATACTGCAGAGTAGGTAACTCTCAATTTTTAGCTCCCTTCTTTCTTATTTTATTGGCAATACACCATTACCTTCTATCTCATCAATTTCATTCAAGAGATTGAGCAGTGATTTTCCAGTGAAGCAAGTTATCATATTTGATGTCAGTGATGATTGATAAAATGCTAATTAAGTAGCTACAACACAGGAAAATCACATAACATTGAAAGCATATTTCATTTAAATATTTTGGAAAGTTTTCTCTGCAGTCTCATTGTGAATAGTAACTGATACCTTGGTTATGCAAAAGTCAAGTATTTTCCTCAGTATTTCTCGAGAAAGATGATAAAAATTCACCATAGTTTCAATGTCACTATTTAACTATATTTATATTCACACAGATTCAAAAGAATCTTGAATACCTTATTTCTTACTTCATCTATCTATCTAATAATAACAATAAATGTTATAGTTAAATATAATGTATAAGATTTATCACTATATTCTTCCTGGTGAGATAGCAGGCATAATGGATAAATTTTAGGTTCCCCAGGCAAGAAGTAGATAGGAGAAATAAGAAAAAGTTGCAGCTTTATTTACTAAAGTTAGGATGTTTTGCTCAAATATGCAACCTAGACACCCATTCAGGACTGAGGCATTCATTCCCCCAGCAGCTAGGAGTCTTCTCAGCTAAGTCTCTCTCCTGGAATTGCCTTTAGCCAAAGAGAGTGAAATCTACTGCACATAGATGTTGACCTTAAGAGAACCCCACCTGAAACAAATTTCCTGGGCCTAAATCTCTGCCTCCAAGTCTCTTTTCCAAAGAATCTGGCTTATGGCATGTGGCATTACCTCTTTTTTCCTGGAATGCCCTTGAAAACCTTGAGTACAAGTGTCCATGATCCTGAACGTGGTTTGGGTTTCTAAAAAAAATTTCTGGGACTATCCCATGTGTACATTCACTGACAATAAACTATGTAGAACATTTACAATTTTAGGTCACTATTTATTCAAGATAACCTACTTATATTAATCCAGAAATAATATAAGAAATGCTGTCTGATTAGGGAGGGTGAGGTTGCTCACACTTGGCACCTGACCTAATTTCTACAACATTTTGCTTGTGCCAGTACAGACCTATGTTGTTCTGTCTTTTTGAAGAGTTAAGTGTATGTACATAGGAACATTACTCATTTCTATTTACTTAGAAAATCTAATTTTCCTCCAATGCACTAAAAACAAACAAACAGGAGGCCCAGTGAGATTAAACTCTCAAATTAGTGTTAGAATATCTGGTTTCATTTTTACTGTCCTCAACTGAATTTCTCATTACCTGGAGCTAATTTTCCAGCGTACATGTGCTGTGGAAATAATGCCAGGGAAGTTTATTAGTGTAGGGAATTGATAGGTCTATTGTATGGTTAGGCTGTGTCCCCACACAAATCTCATCTTGGATTGTAGCTCCCACAATCCTCATGTGTCGTGGGAGGCAACTGAATCATGGGGTGGGTCTTTCCTGTGCTGTTCTCGTGATAGTGAATAAGTCTCACAAGATCTGATGGTTTTATAAAGAGGAGTTTCCCTGCACAAGCTCTCTCTTTTTGCCTGCCACCATCCATATAAGACGTGACTTGCTCCTCCTTGCCTTTTTCCATGATCGTGAGGCCTCCCCAGCCATGTGGAACTGTGAGTCCATTAAATCTCTTTTCTTCCTAGTCTCAAGTATGTCTTTATCAGCAGTGTGAAAATGGACTAATATGGTCTGTATAGTCAATTCAGTGAGAAGTATCCATTGGCTAAAATCGTTTATATACTCTCAAAGGCTTAAAAAAATGTAATTGTCAGATTGGTACCAAACTCTGAGTTTTTTAATTGCAATAGTTTATTTTAGGCATTTTGGCAAAATATACACTGGGGACCCAGAAAAAAAGACCATTCTAAAAAGAATAAAAACCTCTTATTTTGCAGGTGGCTAAAATCCTTTGATAAGATTCAAAAATTAGTATACTAAAGAAGCTCACAACACATCTCTGCAGAAACATGATCAGATATAGCTTCTCAGTGTATATATGTAAATGCCTTGCAGTAAGGCAAAATGGTTAAGAACGTCATTTTTAAAAAGCATGTTCTAAACACTTGAATAGAGTTTACTATTTGGTAAACAGTTCAATATACTATAATAAACTAGCTCACAATGAACCAAAAAATGAATGTAAAGTTGTTAAAACACAATAAGTTCTCATCTACTCTGTTTCTCAAGTTAAATTGCCTATTAAATAACCAGAATCTCATCCAGTTATATTAATAAATACAAGTTAAATACATTTTTCTTTAACAACCAGCAACTCAGTTTTAGAGACCAAATGATAGGTGTCCTGGTGATTTAAATATCTAATTACAATGTTTTAATGTATAGGTAAATTACTAGGACAGAAACTGAATGAATAACCAGAGGGATGTGGCAGGATATTTTAAGATGCATCATGACAAGTAGGAAGAGTGATTCTATTTCTTTGTGAAAATACATTACTGTTTAAGTTAGATTCACGAAGCTACACAAACTCCAAATGTCACAGCATTATGGGAAAAGGTGGAACATACGTCTGAGCATAAAACAGTGATCTAATCATATCTGATCACATTACAAAATCATTCTTTTTTCCAAGTTATAATAAGGATTGCTTCAAAAAAATAAATAGCTTAATATAAATGCATGATAATAAGAACAAAATGAGCTTTGGAAACTTGGCTTTGACCCTAGTAACCCCAATTAAAATTAGAGAAATACTTCCTTTGAGTTTATGCTGTGGTATCAAAAATACAATGCAACTCAGGGAGACAGAATGTAATGCTTTGGGTGTTGCTACCTGGTGAGTTCAGATCATCAGCAGGAAGGAAAATGTCATCTAAGCTGCTGAAATTGTTTGTACTCCATTTGTGAATTTGCAATGTGTCAGACATGTAATAAAGGCACTTTCTAGAAGTTGTATAGCCATTAAACTTTCTAGGCATTGCCATGTTAGTATAATGATGGATTGCAGGTCTCAAAAATAAATACTAGTGAGACTAGAATTAGGATACAAATTCAGCTCCCGAATATCTGTTAGGGAAAGTCAGTGTCCTAATTTGACATGAAAATTAGTTCTGTCAACCTAAGCAAAAAAACCTAGAAATTTAACTCCTGGTCTATATCAGTTCTTACAAAAGTGAGACATCAGGAGAAAGTTGAACTGTTAGTCATAACTTTCATTTATTTTATATGCCCAAACTTTTGCAAAAATTTTCCTTGTGATTTTAATTAATTATTGCAAAGAAATGTTACTAAGGTTGCACAATCTTTTAAACTATTGTTAACTATCCCTAATCTTTATCTTTCAAAAAACCAAGAAAATTCTAAATGTCTAGCAATAGACCTGAGGCTTTGCATTAGGACTTTAGGACTTCGAAGCAATCCCACCAGCATGTGCCTTCCCAAACAACAAGACCCCGAAAATAATATTCAGTGATTGGTGCACACTATAAGCTGAGCCCAAACCTTATTCCTCACTTGGAGTGTTGGAATGAATGGATATGTTCCATACATTTCTTAAAACAAAAACAAAAACAAAAACAAAAAACCTAGTTTCTAACACAGGTTCCTATATTCAAATCCCCTTCATGTTACCCTCTACAATTCCCAGCTAAGGCTGCTATTTTCATCAATATGCTCTTTCTACCTTATTCAGCCCAGTTTGGCCTTGACTTCCCCACCAGTTTCCTCCCTAGGAATCTTCCTTGGGTCTTGTTCTGCCTTTATTATATTGTAAGCAAACTCACATATATCCTTGATCACTTCTGGATATAACTTGCTCAGCTCCTTGACCACATGAAGTTGGGCTTTCTCCTGATGGCACACTCTTCCAAAATGTTTACTATCAGAAGTAGTCTCCCCACTTACATGCTTCTCTTAGCCCATTAGCTCACGTCTACTCTTCAACAAAGTTTTCCTTTGCAAGTCCATCATATCTAGTTACTCCATTCTCTTTGTGTCTCTCATTTATCAACCCTTGGCCCTGTTTCTAAGTTTCTTGGTGAAATTTATCATCAAATTTCAACAAGCCTCATCATAAATCCTCAATCTCCATATCTCCATTCCATTTTTATCCTTCATAAATAGAGACACGGAAGGGATCAAGATGGCTGAGCAGAAGCAGGTAGTGTGTGGCTCCCCAACAGAGAAACCCCAGAATAGTAAGTGGACACCTTCTGAGCAGACAGTCTAGGAAAGAATGCTTGGATGCGACAGAGAAGAGACATAAAGCATCAGAAGACTGCAGGGACAGGAGAGTTCCCAAAGCCAGGTTTCTTCTGGGTGGCAAGACATGCAGCCAGGGGCAGCTTTGAGAACTGGAACCAGTCTGCGTGTGTCGCTATGAAATGAGAAAGGTTCCCTTGTCCCCCTTGCAAGGTATGCAACTGGGGAAGTGGATCACTTCTTCAATGCCCTGCTGTTCATACCTCTAGGGGAGCATGTAAATGGGCACGTTGTGGGGCTCGATCCCACGGCAGCATCTAGGGGTGGATGTTTACAGCTCTTGAAGCCCCAGTGGGCATATGCTACCATGGGCTCTTTCAGTTTTGCCATCTATAGGCAGCTTGTGTTAACCAGCTCAATTAGACCCTCCACCTTGTCACAAGGACGGAGGGCTTTCTGTATCCCGGGTTCTTGCCTTGGTGTGCCAGAAGAATTGAATCACACCTGGGCTTGGAGAATGAGTACAAGGTTTTATTGAGTGGAAGTAGCTATCAGCAGATGGGGGAGCCAGAAGGGAGATGGTTTTCCCCTGGAGTCCAGCTGCTCAGCAGCCCGGGCTCTCCTATGACTGCTGCGACCAAACTCCACGTCATCTCACCGCTGGACGGCCTGCCAGGTGGCAGCATCTGTTGGTGTGCTCTTCCACCACCGTGCTCACCTCGATGTCCTCTCCACTTTCAGCTACTTGTGTCTCTGCCCGCCGGGTCTTGGGGTTTTTATAGGCACAGGATGGGAGGGGGCATGGTAGGCTAGGTTGGTCTTGGGAAATGCAACATTTGGGAGCAAAGGCTGGAGTGCCTGTCCTCACCTAGGTCTGTGGGCACAGGCCTGGGGGTGGAGTCCTCGCCAGGGATGCACCCTTCTCTACCCAGCACTTCCCAGCACCCCTTACACATCAACCACTGGGTTTCCCAGTTGACTTCTTTGTTCAGTTGGGGGTCAGTAATCCACCAGTTCTGAAAAGTGGTAAGGGGAGGGACCCATCCCCCTGGAGATCTAACCCTCGGTTCAGCGGCCCCTAAGGGAGGAGGATGCAGTCGGCTAAAGCCCTCTTGCCTCAAAGGAAACAGGCGCACTGCACCAGCCACTGAAGTGGGAGCCACCAAAGCCAGGGAATGGATGTGGAGGGGGGTCATCTCTCACCTCTCTCACCCCTCTTCACTGTACTGTTGCGGACTCGAAGGTGGCTCTCCCCAGCAGAACCCAGGGAGTGTGGGTGGAAAGAGACCACTTTTTGGGCTTCTCCAGAGATTCTACTCCCACTGAAGGCAAACGCGCTGAGGCAGGGCACTTTGCAGACTTTTCCCTTGCTTCTGCCCTTGCCCCTACCTTCTGGCGCTTACTCTTAAGCGCCACCTTCTGGGCTGTAGCCTGAATTACACCACAAAACAAAATTACATCACAACAACAAGCGATGTCTCAGCCATCGCACAAACTTATCTGCAACCAAGGAACCCATACAGACCCTTGGCGCCCTGAAAGCACTCAGAAATGAAGCTGACCCACCCATACACATTATACACCATAGTCATACCCACCAGGGAAAAAATAATTTAAAATCAACAAGCTCCATCCAAACAATAGCAAATTCAAAAAAGAAAAGGAAAAAGCATCAGCTCTCTCAGATGAGAAGTAACCAGCACAAGAACTCTGGCAATACAAAATGTCAGAGTGTTTTACCACCTCCAGAGAATCTCACTAGCTCCCAAGCAATGAACCCTAACGGGAATGAAATGTCTGAAATGACAGATATAGAATTCAGAATCTGGATGGCAAAGAAACTCAATGAGATCCAAGAGAAAGTTGAAATCCAACACAAAGAAGCCAGAAAAATGATCCAAGATTTGAAAGACAACATAGCTATATTAAGAAAGAACCAAACAGAACTTCTGGAATTGAAAAATTAACTATGGGAATTTCAAAATACAGTTGGAAGCCTTAACAGCAGACTATACCAAGCAGAAGAATGAATTTCAGGGCTCAAAGGCTAGCTTTCTGAATCAACCCTGGCAGGCAAAAATAAAGAAAAAATAATAATTTTAAACAATTCACAAAACCTTCAGTAAATATGGGGCTATGTAAAGTGATAAATCTATGCATTATTGGCATTTCTGAGATAAGAGAAACTAAGCAACTTGGAAAACGTATTTGAGGATATAATTCAGGGAAATTTCCTCACTCTTGCTAGGGGAAGTCAACATGCACATACAAGAAATCCAGAGAATTCTTGGAAGAATACTATATAATATCACCATCTTCAAGGCACACAATCACCAGACTATCCAAGGTCAATGTGAAAGAAAAAGTCTTAAAGGCAGCTAGAGAAAACAGTCATATTATCTATAAAGGGAAACCCATCAGACTAACAGCAGGCTTATCAGCAGAAACCATATAAGCCAGAAGAGATTGGGGGACTATTTTTAGCATTTTTAAAGAAAAGAAATGTCAACCAATAATTTCATATCCTACCAAACTATACTTCATAAATGAAAGAGAAATAAATTCTTTCTCAGATAAGCAATTGCTAAAACAATCCATTACCACCAAACTAGACCTACAAGAGATACTTAAGAGAGTTCTAAACATGAAAACAAAAGGATGATCCTTGTTACCCTGAAAGCACGTGCAAGCACATAGCCCACAGGCCCTAAGCAGTGACAGAATCAGTACTACAAAGCAACCAGTTAATAACACTATGAAAGGAATAAAACTTTACATATCAATATTAACTTTTGCATAGTCAAAGTTAATATTGATATGTGAGGTTTTATTCTGTCATAGTGTTTTAACATAAAATATTAACTTTGGCCATGCAAAGTTAATATTGATATATAAGGTTTTATTCCTGTCATAGTGTTTTAACACTCCATTTAAAAGGCAAAAAGTGGCAAATAAGACTAAAAAAATTATATCTTCAAGATACCCATCTCACTTGTAATGACATCCATAGGCTAGGCACAAAGTAAATGGATAGAGAAAGATCTATCATGCAAATAGGAAACAAAAAAAGAACAAGGATCACTATTCTAATATCAGAAAAAATAGACTTTAAACAACAAAGGTACAAAAGGACCAAGAAAAGCATTACATAATGATAAAGTGTTCAATAAGAAGACTCAACTATCCTAAATATATATACGTTCAACATTGGAGGATGCATATTTATAAAATAATTGCTTTTAGACCTATGAAAAGACTTTCATGGCCACCCAATAATAGTGGGGAAATTCAGCACACAAGAGAAAGCAATAGGCAAAAAAACTAACAAAAAAATTGTATTTAATAAATTTGATAGTTGGCCAATTGGACCTAATAGACATCTATAGAATATTCCACCCAACATTTACAGAATATGCATTCTTCTCATCTGCACATGATACATATTCCAAGATTGAACACATACACAGTCATAAAGCAAGTCTTAATAAATTTCAAAAAATCAGAATCATACGAAGCACCTTCTCAGACCACAGTGGAATAAAAACAGAAATCAATAGCAAGAGGAATTCTTAAAACCACACAAATACAGGAAACTAATCAACTTGTTCTTGAATGACTTTAAAATAAACAAAAAAATTAAGGCAGAAATCAAAACGTTATTTGAAACAAACAAAAATAGAGATACAACATATGAAAACCTCTAGAGTGCAGTAATGGCAGCATTAAGAGGAAAGTTTATAGCACTGAATGTCTAGATCAAGAACATAGGTCTGAAATTAACAACCTAACCTTGCACCTAAAAAAATCAAAGAAAACAAGAACAAAACTAAATCTAGAGCTAGCAGAATAAAAGAAATAACTAAAATCAGAACAGAATTAAATGAAATTGAGACCCATAACAACCATAGAAAAGATATACAAAATGAAAAGCTCATTCTTGGAAAGGATCCAAAAAAGACTGATATACTGCTAGCTAGATTAACAAGAAAAGAGAGAAGATCTGAATAAGCACAATCAGAAATGACAAAAATGACATCACAACCAATCCCACAGAAGCATAAAAGATCCTCAGACACGACTGTGTACATCTCTATGCACAAAAACTAGGAAATTTAGAGGAGATGCATAAATTTCTGGACACACACACCCTCCCAAGATTAAACCAGGAAGAAACAGAAATCCTGAACAGAACAATAACACATAATGAAGTTGAATCAGTAATAAAAAAAACAAATGTCCAAAAATAGCCCTGAACCAAATGGGTTCACAGCCGAATTCTGCCAGACATACAAGTAAGAGCTGATAGAGATCCTACTGAAATTATTCCAAAAAAAAAAAAAAACTTAAGGAGGAAGAACTCCTCTCTAATTCAAAACTAGTATCACTCTGACACCAAAATCTGGCAAAGACACAACAACAACAACAAACCCTATATGCCAATATCTCTCTGATGCACACAGATGCAAAAGTCCTCCACGAAATATTAGCAAACCACTCTCAATCAATGAGATACTATCTCACACCACTCAGAATGGCTAGCATATTAAAAAAATAAAAAAGTAACAGATGTTGGTGAGACTGTGGAGAAAAGGGAACATTTGCACACTGTTGGCAGGAAAGTAAATTAGTTCAGCCCCTGTGGAAAACAGTTTGGAGGTTTCTCAAAGAACTAATAATAGAACCACCGTTTGACGCTGGAATCTCACTACTGAGTGTATACGCAAAGGAAAAAATATCATTCTACCAAAAAGACACCTGCACTTATATGTTCATCACAGCACTGTTCACAAGAGCAATGACATGGAATCAACCCATATACCCATCAATGGTGGGTTGGATAAAGAAAATGTGCTACATACATACCAGGAAATACTATACAGCCATAAAAAGATGAAATCATGTTCCTTGCAGCAACATCGATGGAACTGGAGGCCATTATTCTCAGTGAATTGAAACAGAAACAGAAAACCAAATACTACATGTTCTTACTTAAAAGTGGGAGCTAAACATTGGATGCACATGGACACAAATATGGAAACACTAAATACTGAGGATTCCACAAGGGTGGGAGGAGGGAAGTGAGCAAGTGTTGAAAAATTCCCTATTAGTCCTATGTTCACTACGTGGGCAAAAGACATGCATAAATAATTTGGGTATTATACAGCAAATACAGCGAGAGACATGTATCAGCATATGAGAGCACAAAGGAAGGTATTAAACGCATCTTGGAAGGCAGGAAAATGAGGAAATGCATCCAAAAGCAGAAGAAAGAGGCAGCTGGGGAGGAAAGAGGAAAATAGATTTTCTAGACAGAAAAAAACCCAGCAGTTGTGTACAATAATATGATGAAGACCTAAATTAGTGCAGTCAATTGATAAAAAGGAAAAAGCTTAAAAAATACTCAGAATATAAAATCAGCACAGTATGGTGATGGTGATTGATTGGAGGCATTACCTAACTATACTGGGGAAAGACTGGCACAGCAAGAGAACAGGGAAGCAAATGTGCATTCATATTGATAGGCTGAGGCTGAGCTGCTAATTGGAATGTCAAGTGGAATAGATAGTAGAGAGTCTAAATTTAATCGGGAAATTTAGGGATGAAGATAAAACCTGAAGATGCATGAGAATGCTTATGATAGCTAAAATTTTGTACTTACTTGGAGTTTCCCCAGGAATTTTTTAAGTGCCTTTGGAGACTCAGAGAAACTGTCTTGTTCTATTAACCTTTGTCTCCTTTCACTGGTGTTCTCCACTAAATTATAAACTCCCTAAAGATTCATGTCATGGTTTCTTTACCTTTATATCCCTCATATCTCCTAGCATAGTGCATGACTCTTACAAGACAGTAAGCACTCAATAAAGTTTATTATTCAAAGGTCCTCAGTAGCATGAACATATAACTAATAGGTAGACTAAACTTACGTGGAATACCAGTGGTCAACAAAATACCTATATGCAGATGTTCCATTAATAGATAAGTCTCTCTGAGACGATTAAAGCAAAGAGAAAGAGGTCTGACATTTATGACATGACTTTCAGATTTAAAGCGCTCAAATAGTTGTTAAAAAGAACAGATCTCTGTTTAATTACCTCCAACCTACGGAGGTATCAGATCACATTCAGAAAGCCTTAAACATGGCATCTGAGCAATAGGAATTTCTTCCATATTCTTCCACCCAATTAAAACGGGGTGAGTACCGAAAAGATGGAGACATATCTATTGAAATATAAATTTAAAAAACAGGCATTTTATTCACTTTGGGACAAGACGAAAAAGACTTAGATAATTATTTTAATTCAATTAGGAAAATTGAAAGCACCATTATTTTCGACTGAGATAATGTCTTTATTCCTAAAGGTGGTGTGTGTGTGTGTGTGTGTGTGTGTGTGTAGTTTGTTTTGTCTCTTTTTTTTTTTTTTTTTGTAAAACTCTCCTTAGGGAATATTGCAGTGATTGTTTTTCTTGATGTAAAAACTAAAGCATGGAGAAATTCCAATGAAAAGGACAAACTAACATCTGATTCCACACTATTTCTAATTCTCAATCACAATATCTTGATAGGATAGAGGTGTTTTGTAGCAGATTAAAAGGCTTTTTTTTTTTTTTTTTTTTTTTTTTTGCTGAGATTGCTTTTACTTGATTTCTTTTGAAGAGCTGATCTCAATTTTTAAAATTGTCATTTAAGTGCTAAGTTCTGTATTAGGAGAAAATAATCTAGAAAAATCTAAAGACAAGTGTATAGCCTTAGGTAAAGCATCAGAAAGCATAATTTAAAGAGGGTTTGCTGTGGAAGACCCTTCAATTCAGTATTATTCAGGATAGGAAAAAAGGTTAGGCTACAATATCCCTGAGTGTCAATTTCATGCTCTGGAGCGCTTAGGTAATTTTACAGAGTATGGCAAAGTGATCAAAGTTCAGGAGGTCCATCATTTATGACTACTCCTGTAGAAATACAGGAGAAACTGTAATTACATCCTCGGAAACTTACGCTTTCAAGTAAAAGGCAAATAAAATTAGTAAAATAGCTTCACGCAACTCATGGCTTTCCAGAGGCAGCTTTATTCAATAAAAGTGCTCTCACTACTGGTTCACGGCAAAGGTTCCCATGACAACCAAGACTACACAGTACAGTGGTGATGCTGTTTGCCCAGGGATATCCTGTCATTAATATAAATAAGTAGATAATAATATCTAGTCTATAGGTACTATGATTAACAGCTGTCTATAAATGACAACTGCAGAGCAGAATGGAATGCTCAGAACTGAGTTTATTCCAAGTTCAATTAACTTAAAGTTTTATTTCCTTACTTTCTAAAAACATCAGAGTATATGTTTCTAAATCATTCTACTATGTTTCACTATAATTTTCAAGTTTGGTTTCGTCCTGCATTATGACCTTTCAGTGAGCTGGAACAGTAATGTGCCCCCAGGTATGGTGAGTAAGCCCACCTGAAGTGGAAGGTGGTTTACTTTCTTGATATGAGTAAAGGCTATTTTGGAGTTGAAACTCTCCAGCACAGTTAAAATGTATTTATTTCTAAAGGTTCTTAAGTGTAAAGGAACATACATAGGATTGTAAGCATATTTCTCTACTAGAAGTCTTATAATATTTCTTATCTGTTATTCTATATTCCCCTGTTTCCTGAAATACTGTGAACTTCTTAAGACAAAACAAAATATCATTTATTTTTATATATTGGGTCTAGGATGAGTTGGGGAAACAATAAAATACTTGTTAAATGAACCAAAAAATAACAAATAAAAATATGCAATCAATAAATGTAATAGCATGTGCTAAATGTAATGTGTACCAGAATTAACACTTGGCCTATGAGAGAAACAGAGTATTATAGGGCCCATTTGAATCCTAACACTGATTTGTCATCCTGTTTAAGAAAGTTACATATTGCCGGGCGTGGTGGCTCAAGCCTGTAATCCTAGCACTTTGGGAGGCCGAGACGGGCGGATCACGAGGTCAGGAGATCCAGACCATCCTGGCTAAGACGGTGAAACCCCGTCTCTACCAAAAATGCAAAAAAATTAGCCGGGCGTGGCAGCGAGCGCTTGTAGTCCCAGCTACTTGGAAGGCTGAGGCAGGAGAATGGCGTGAACCCGGGAGGCGGAGCTTGCAGTGAGCCGAGATCACGCCACTGCACTCCAGCCTGGGTGACAGTGACAGAGCGAGACTCCGTCTCAAAAAAAAAAAAAAAAAAAAAAAAAGAAAGAAAGTTACATACTATAGTATTTCATAATATAGCTGAACAAAGTATCTGTTATATACATACGCACATTAAGCCACAATCCATTTTGCATTTGTAAGAAATTGAATATTATTTTAAGTAATTTGAAGGTAACACAGTTCTTACAATTTACCTAACTGAGGTTCAAAGGGAAAGTCCAACATCTCAACCCAGTTAAATCTGGCTAACTAGTGTGTGCCAATCAATATAAACACATGCTTTAAAAAAGCTACCCTAGTTCTCATTCCTAGGAAAGGCCAGTTGTGTAGCACTAGGGTTCATTTCTGTTCTCATACATTTTCATTTCTGTAATAAAAAACCTATGTCCATTTTTTGGTGTGTCACTGCTGATAGCTTTAAAGTGTTATACCTCTCTCTTCCCCTCTGTCCTACATTTGGGAAAACTGTTAAGAAAGCCCAAGTGTTCTCTCCTTTGGTGATGGTGGGAAATTCAAACCACACCAGAGTCCACCCACACAGAACTCTCAGCATGGCCTCACCCACTAAAAGTCATACAGTCTCAAGCCAGTCATTTCCCCCTGCTCTCTCAAGCTATTTGAAACCTTCTTGGGAGGCCTGCTCTGCTCTCCCCAGAAAAACCTCACAATTTTATAAGTAATAAATATTTTCATACTTTCTTGGTAGGTGTGTATGTGTGTGTGTATGTGTGTTTGTGTATGTGTGTGTGTGAAAGTGAGAGAGGGAGAGAAGGGTAGGGTTGCTCATTAGTCTTAACATTTGAACCACATTTTAGGTGGAGACTTATCTGAATCCACACAATGGATACAACAGTTTCATCTCCTAAATCTTGGCTATTTGGTGCTCCTCTTCTGCTCCCTTCTTTGGGAGGGAAGTAAAAAGCTAAAATATGCATTCCCAGGTTACGCACAGAAGCTAGCCTAAAGGAACTGCAGCTTTAACAGAGCAAAAAGAACTCAGAGGAGAGTGCAGAAGTGATATTATTATTAGCAGAAGTTGAAAACATCCACCTGCCTAAATCTGAGTTGGCTCTGGCATCAACAGTCTTTCTAGAATATGTTCTAACAGCATTATTAGCAGAGAGTCCTGAGAAGAGCAGATTACTCTTATGCCTACATTAGACTGCCCTCTTGCAGTGCATTAATATAAGGGTATGTGGCATCATTTTCAAGATGAATGTTAAAGACATTAACATGGACAGGGAAAGTAGGCTTTCTACACTTAAACAGCACATTCTCAAGAGAAAAAGTATCAACCTATGGCTTATTCATAACACAATAGCTGTTTAAACTACAGCTTAGAATCTACTAAGTGCCAAGCACTGTGCTAAGCAGTCTACATTTTGTATATGCCATTATAAAATATATCCTTATTAGGGCCATTTTACTGTTGGAAACCAAAAACAGATCCTAATACATCCAGCAGTTGTCAGAGATAGAATTTCAACTCAGATTTCCACCATATTCAATGTCTATATTCTGATGCACTCATTCTAAGACTTCAGATTTACATTGTTAAGAATATGAACTTTTTTGCTTTCTGATGATTTCTGAATGTCAAATAGGCCTTTATGAAGTTAAGTAGCCGGCAAGTTTAGGAAAGAAACACATTTTTTTCTACTGGAATTAGGGAGGTATCTGTCATAGCTGATAGATGAAATATATAAAAACACTACATGGTATCCATTATTCATTTTAGCTCCATTGCCCTAAAGAAACATAACACCATGAATTTGGATGCAGCAAGACAATGGAATAAATGCTTTTAATTCTTTTCAATAATTATGTCAAAACAAATATTCTGGGAACTGTGAAAAAGTAGAAAGAGTAGAAGTTATGTTGTTGACTTCAACGTGTTTACAATATACCTAACATATGGCCCACTAGTTTGTTTTTAATAATTTGAAACACTGATTTGCTACATTAATATAAATGGTTTCACATTACAAGTAAGATAAGTATTTTAAAGTAGTAACTTTTCAAGACTTCATTTTTTAGAGGAGTGAGATTCACAGTGAAATTGTGAAGGTATGCAGATTTCCCATAGGTAACATACTAGTTTTTAAGCATTAATTTTAATAATTATTATGTCCTGAGTTAGCATTTAAGTTTATTTTATGCCCTCAGTCTCTGGAAAAAAAATGTTTCTGCTTAAAATAGCTTATTGGCTAAGAATCCATTATTTCAAAGAAAATTATGCATAATCAACAGGTATATAGTTTAAATGGATAACAGCAGGGGGAGCTCAAAGACAGGTTGGACAAATTAAAAGTTGACTTCACACATACTGAAAAATTATTTTAATAAAATTTTGAAGAGAAGAAGGAAGAATATACTATTAAATTATTAGATGATATTTTATACAATAATTTCCAGCAAAATAGCTAGCTAAATAGAGGAATAGTTTCCCATACAAAACACTTCAAAAGTCCAGAAAAAAAATTAATGCACAGAATCACTAGACATCAGGGAAATGAAAATTAAAATTACAATGAAATATCACTACATATTACTCAACTAGAATGGTTAAAATGAGAAAGATAGATAATACAAAGTGGTGACAAGAATGTGGAGCTCTTAGAAAATAGACAATATTGGTTGGAATCTAAATGAAGAAGCTACTTGAGAAAACTGTCAGTCTTCAAAAAATGCATGCCTCATAATCAAGCAATTCCACTTCTGACTATATACCCATCAGAAATATATACACATTATACAAAAAAAGGTATACAATGATGTTCACAGCAGCATGATTTGTAATAGTTTCAAATAAAAAAAAAATATATTTACCAACAATAAAATGGGTCGGGTACGGTGGCTCACACCTGTAATCCCAGCACTTTGGCAGGCTGAGGCAGGTGGATCACTTGAGTTCAGGAGTTTGTGACCAGCCTGGCCAAAATGGTGAAACCCTGTCTCTACTAAAAATACAAAAATTAGCCAGCTGTGGTGCCAGGAGCCTGTAGTCCCAGCTGCTTAGGAGGCTGAGGCAGGAGAATTGCTTGAACCCTGGAGGCAGAGGCTGCAGTGAGCCGAGTTCGTGTCACTGCACTCCAGCCTGGGCAAAGGAGTAGAACTCTTTTAAAAAAAAAAAAAAAAAAAAAAAGAAAGAAAGAAAAAAACAACAAAATGAATAAATAATTTATAACATATATATATGAAGATGAAAATGAACTATAATTACATATATAAAGACAAATGTTGTTTTAGGCCCAGGAGTTTGAGTCTAGCCTGGGCAACAAAGCGAGACTCAAGTCTATATAAAAAAATAAAATAAAATTAGCCAGGTGGGTTGTTATACGTCTGTAGTCCTAGCTACTTGGGAGGCTGAGGCAGGAGGACTGCTTGAGCCCAGGAGTTTGAGGCTGCAATGATTTATGACTATGGTACTGTACTACAGCCTGGGTGACACAGCAATACCCTGTCTCAAAAAAAAAAAAAAAAGAAAAAGAAAAGAAAAGATAAAGAAAGATAACTTTTCCAAATACAACGTTGAGGAAAAGAAGCTAGAGAACAAAGAATACACTCTCTTTGGTAAATAATATGAATATTATCTTAGAAATCACAACAGTAGTTTCTTTGGGGTAGGGGCAGAATCTAAAAGGGGGGCTTCTACAGCTTAGTAATATACTGCTTATTAATCTAATTGCTGCTTACAGGGGTGTGTTATCTTCATGAAAATTTGCCACATTTAATATTTAGGTTTGTGTGCTTTTTCCTGTTATGGTGTAATTCAACAAACTTTGCTCTAAAATTATACTGGATGATTGCTGTAAATCATTAAATTAAAAGTTTTTGTGGCTTGAAATTAAGAAAGTTTGGTCCCACAGGGATAACAAAGAACTAGAATTGTTTTTGTTTATTTGTTTGTTTGTTTCCTGAAGGCATTTACCAATCCTTTGGGTGCCAGGGCAAGAATCTAACCAAGTGGCCTAAACAGAGAAAGAACTCACATTCAGACTTCACAGAAAGTCTTACACCCAAAAGTCAACACCTGTAAGTAGGCCTACTACATACAGTTTCCCATGCAGAACAAGACTTTTCTTGGTTTCAGGTAGCATGTTTAAAGTAAATATTTCTTTCAAAAATTTCTAATCACAAGTGTATACTTGGGATATGTAATATGGCATTGGATGTTTGCATGGCCCAAAAGTTGAACATTTGGTTTAAAGTAAATCTATAGCTAGCAGACATGCAGTTACTGAAATTATAAGCAAATCCTCTTTGGAAAAATACACTTTCAACACAGATAATTTCCAGAGATAAAATACTAAAGAGTATGAGCTCACATATGTAAAAAAAATATATAGAGAATGCATAAAAAATAAACTTCCCTGAGAGACAATCAGCGGAAATAAACTGCACAGGTAGAGTAACAAGATTACAGATACTGGAACTATCAAGGAACTAAAATAAAATATTTAAGCTGTTGAAAGAAATGATAGAAAATTTAGTAAATGTGCAAAAGACCATAAAAATCAACACACATATTTAGAATAAAGACCAACAGAACTTCTAAAATTGAAAGTCTAATAACTGAAATTAGAAACTCAACAAACAGGTGAAACAACAAATTAGACTCTGCTGAAGATTGAATTAGTGAGCCAGAAAACATATATGAATGAAACATTCAGGGGGCGGAGCAAGATGGCCGAATAGGAACAGCTTCAGTCTCCATCTCCCAGCGCGAGCGACACAGAAGACCGGTGATTTCTGCATTTTCAACTGAGGTACTGGGGTCATCTCACTCGGGAGTGCCAGACAATCGGTGCTGGTCAGCTGCTGCAGCCCGACCAGCGAGAGCTGAAGCAGGGCGAGGCATCGCCTCACCTGGGAAGCGCGAGGGGGAAGGGAGTCCCTTTTCCTAGCCAGGGGAACTGAGACACACAACACCTGGAAAATCGGGTAACTCCCACCCCAATACTGCGCTGTAA
>NC_045437.1:59487474-59487850 GCF_002776525.5 Piliocolobus tephrosceles | reverse complement strand
TTCTGGTTATTAATTCACTCTTAGATAAACTTTCAGAACCAGAGGATCGTAGGGATGCTGACATTCCTTACATATCTTAGGTAATCATCCCGAAAATTCACTTTTCCTGAAGCTTTTGATAGCAGGTAGCAAGAAAATTTCACTTTATGGTTTTTACCATAAAAACCCTAGAAGAAAATCTAGGTAGTACCATTCAGGACATAGGCACGGGCAAGGACTTCATGTCTAAAACACCAAAAGCAACGGCAGCAAAAGCCAAAATTGACAAATGGGATCTCATTAAACTAAAGAGCTTCTGCACAGCAAAAGAAACTACCATCAGAGTGAACAGGCAACCTACAGAATGGGAGAAAATTTTTGCAATCTACTCATCTGA
>NC_045437.1:59473554-59487374 GCF_002776525.5 Piliocolobus tephrosceles | reverse complement strand
CCATTATGGAAAACAGTATGGCGATTCCTCAAGGACCTAGAACTAGATGTACCATATGACCCAGCCATCCCACTACTGGGTATATACCCAAAGGATTATAAATTATGCTACTACAAAGACACATGCACACGTATGTTTATTGCGGCACTATTCACAATAGCAAAGACTTGGAATCAACCCAAATGTCCATCAGTGACAGACTGGATTAAGAAAATGTGGCACATATACACCATGGAATACTATGCAGCCATAAAAAAGGATGAGTTTGTGTCCTTTGTAGGGACATGGATGCAGCTGGAAACCATCATTCTTAGCAAACTATCACAAGAAGAGAAAACCAAACACCGCATGTTCTCACTCATAGGTGGGAACTGAACAATGAGTTCACTTGGACTCGGGAAGGGGAACATCACACACTGGGTCCTATCATGGGGAAGAGGGAGGGGGGAGGGATTGCACTGGGGCGTTATACCTGATATAAATGATGAATTGATGGGTGCTGACGAGTTGATGGGTGCAGCACACCAACATGGCACAAGTATACATATGTAACAAACCTGCACGTTATGCACATGTACCCTAGAACTTAAAGTATAATTAAAAAAATAAAAAATAAAAAAAAATAAAATGTTAAAAAAAAAAAAAAAAAAGAAAGCCTTCAGCAGCCTCTGGAACCCGTGTCTGTGATTCAACACTAGAACAGTCTTTACACATTTTTCTGATTCTACCTCATGAAACAGATAGAGAGGTCTTTCTAAACATGTAAATCAGTTTTGTCTTTCTGCTATGAACTCTTCTGCAGTTTCTGGCTACACTTCAAAAACATCCCATCTCACCTCCAAGTCTGCAAGTTTCTTGAGCCCTGCCTACGTTTCTGATTTCCTCTCATACCACTCTCCCTCAGACTCATTACTACTTAACCCTTCAATTTTTGTTTTTAAGATGACATGCCATTCTTTAGGACCTTTGCTATTTTTCTATCTAGAATGCTGCTCTTCCCACAGAAATTCATCTGGCTGGCTCCTGCCTATCATCCTCAAGTCAGCAAAATTGCATTTCAGAAAAGCCTTCTTTGGCTGGTTGATTTAACGTAGACTCTGCCACTCTCCATTGCATCACCCAGTCTTGCTGTCTTCATAGCAGTTCTCACTGTGGGAAAACATCTTGTTCATTTATTTGTCGAGTAGTTTATTTTTTGACTTCTTTCGTGAGCAGCACTGTCCAGCAGAAATGCAAGCCACCTATGTGATTGTAAATTTTCTAGTGGCCACAAGTAAAAGAAACAAAACACGTTTTAGTTTAATATTTTATTTCACCGAATACAATCAACAACTATCATTTTGATGTGTAATCAATATTAAACATTCTATTAATGAGATATTTTACATTCTTCTCTTTTATACAAAGTTCTTGAAATCCAACGTGAACATCACTCTTCTAGTACATCTCCACTGGGACTGGCCATGTTTCAAGTGCTCCATCACGACACATGCTGGTGGTTACTTTTCTGGACAGTGAAGCTCTACAAGGTAACCCTTCTGTGAGCAGGGACTTTTCCAGTCTTGTTCACTGCAGCATCCCTTATGTTTATAGAAAGACTAGTGCCTGACACATAGTGGCCATTCAATAAATATTTGTTGAGTAAGAGAATAGTTCAAAGAATTTTGAGATCACAATGGAATTCTTAAGTAAAGATACAGTATCTATCTTCATATACAATTTCAAAGGCTTTCAAAAATCTAAATAAATCAATTACTTAACTTGGGTGATGACAAGTACTGATGTAATAATGTCAGTATGAATTTGGCAGGAAGGTCCCAGTCTTTTGTATCCTTCACAATCTCCTGGATATTGCCCGGCTCCTCTTTGGCACCTACTGAGCCCTTACATGCAACGCCCTCTCCCTGCTCATCTCACTAGAGCCTTCTCATCCCAGCTCAAATTCTCACTACAATGAGAAGTAGGCCTCCTCTGGGCACACTTGGACACACCTTCACTTGGGATCCCACTGCACTGTGGATAGTGATATATTATAGCATTATACCTGTTTTCTTAAAATAGAGGTGTCCTATTTCTTTGCCTTGATTTCTGAAAGGAGACCTCTGATACCGCTCTTGGACTGGTAATAACACTAGAGCATCACTTTAGACTTCTTCATGGGAAGACATAATTAATTTACTTGACTAGGAAGACAGAAAAAGTCTGATGTCTACTGGTCTCTGTGTGTCAACTGGGTGTAATTAATGTATCTCAACTGTCCTTACCTCAGAGAGAAAGGAGTGTCACTGACTCCACAGAGCCTTTAACATGTGATACATTGGAGATAAAATGCTAAACATACAAAAGCATCCGGCAAAAATAAAAATATCTTTATTGTTGAAAAATCTGGATTGGACATTGTAAGTAAACGGTTAGCATCAGGTCTGAGCTAACCCAGGCCTACCCTGAAGAACTGTCTTAGAGTTGCCTTCTCATAGCACTCATAGTTTAGAAGCTACAGAGTTAAGATGAACACCGCATGCTGTGTCTGCCTTGTTGCCGGTGGCATTGCACATGGGTAGGGGACCTGCAGGGTAGCATAGAGGCCTGGGCTTCTAAACCAGAACAGTTTTGAAAGACTAGTTGGAAACTGAGGACAGAGTCTCCGTGGTAAAGTGACCTCCAGGTGTTTAGTTCTTGTCCATGGTGGCAGCACACACTCTATGAGGAAGCAATGGAAGCTGTGTACCTGGGTGGGTTCTGGCTCATCTGATGATAAGAAGATGCTTCAACTGCTATGTCTGTTGTCCTGTATCCTTCCATAAAGCTATAGAACTGTAATATTAGGCTAAAGCTTATTGTGTCTTCTGAGTTAAACAACTTGAACTGTACTTAACTGATACTTTAACAACCACTGTATCAGGACAGAGACCTGCAGCCAAGATCAGGCTTTCTAATTATTCCCCTCATCTTGGTCCTGAGAATCAGCAGCTGGGAGGAAACTGCTCATGGAGGACACTTACTCAATTGTTATGCAATTAATTGAGGCTTCCCTCTCTCCCATCTTCTCTCTGGGGAAAGCTGGTGATGAGAATAAGAAATTACAGAACAAGATCCCCTGTGCTCATGGCTTCTAAGCACACCTTTACCCCACTGGAAAGCTTGAACAAAGGGATGTCAAATTCTTGCCACTTGCCAGTTAAAACAATCAATTCCTCATGGATAGAAGTGACTCAGGGTAGAAAGAATTTGCGTTTCTCTGTTACAAATTTGGAGAATAAGGAACATGGGTCTGCTCACATTTTGTAAGCATGATTCTCTCTCCAGTGCAATACTCACTCCTTCAAGTTTGGGCCTTTGTTCACCTCTATATCCCCAGCCAAGAACTTGAGCAATAATTTCAATAAATACACGAATTTAAAGTGAATGACCATTCAATCATCAGCCCTTAATTTCTACACTATACAAATTTTATTAAGTTTTACTTCACCAAAATTTACAGTAGAAGCTATGCAAAGATTATATGCGTGAGATTTGTGTTGCTTCTTTCTTCTGAAGATCTCCAAGTTGTGTACAAGAAAAACATTTATGCAAAATTAATCTCATTCATGTTCTTGCTAATCTGCAAGTCGGAACTATCATCAGTGTTGGAAAATTGAGAACATTTTGAATAAATGTTCCAAGAACCAACGAGGTTATTTCAATTTTTGCAATTTCACACAAAAGCCAAGTGTTTTGGGAATCATAAAGATCAGTTTCTGTAAACCTGTATAGCTCTTAACACAGCAGCCAATTCCAAGCAAGGGAGTAGAGGCTGGGAAAATAGAAAATAGTCAGAAAAGACTGCTTTTTTTAATAGAAAAGGGGAAAATATCCACATAAAGAAACGCTACTATCACATCGGTGCCAAATAGGAATGTACAATAAAGAAATTATTTGAATAATCGGACTAATAGGGTATCTAAGAGCTCTTCCTGACACACTGTGAACAGTTACCACTGAACAGGAATGGTCTATAGGGATGTCACAGATGTCACAGGAGAGGATTGATAGAGTTGAGTCTAAGGAAATACACAAAAACATCTAGACTGTTACTCAAGCCAAAACTTTGGGGATATGATGAATTTTCAGTCCAGATTTAAGGTAAATTATCTGATTTGAACTTTGAACTTACGATCAGATAAAAAATTTTGATCGCCTCTGTGGTCATTTTTTTGCCAAGACAGGCCCAATGAACACAAGATAAAAAAGCAAGGTAAGCAATAGTAGTTAAGACTTGTTAAATATTAGCCTGACTTAATTAATTAAAGCTAGATAGTGATCCTGTGAAAAGGATAAAGCATGAGTCAATAAGCAGAAGTAGTCTATGAGCCAGAGTCTCTTCATGCACTCAATTAAGTTTGTGGAAAGCAAGAATGATTTCAGGACCCTAAAGAAGTATTCCGTTGCAGTAGCCTGCAAGTGTTAACCATTGTTGCATTGTAGAAATGTGTCTTTATCTGATCACATACTAAAATTAATCTTCAGTCATCTTCAGGATTATTATGCACATGATTTACTTTCAAGTTCAACTGTACAACATCTTGCTGATTAATTAAACCATCCAATGTCTGTTTATACATTTCACAATTTTGTCTAATCCTCACTCAGTTTTACTGCCCAGCAGGAGGATGCTAATTTAGAAACAGAAAATACTCATCAAGAAAATATAATTTAGAAAGAGAAGACCAGGGACAGAAGAATCAGTTCAGGTCAGGGCTAGTTCAGGTCTAATTCTGAGAGATGATGTTGGGTGCTCGGGAGGAGCATTAGAGAAAGCATGGGCAGCTGGGTGTCCAAACAGCTCAACCAGAATTTGATCTCCACAAAATGCCCTCCATTGTTTTATTTGAAATAGTGTGGCTGAAAAATAATATCATAAAAGCTCCCATTAAAATGTGCATATGAAAAACACATTAAAATAAAAAATTGGCTCTTGGAATTATCTCTGCCATTTCCACTTGTATTAAGACAGTTAATTGAGGTCATATTGTATTTGTTAACTTATTATTTTCACATAATTGTTTACAGAGATTAGGAGAAACTATATACTTAATAGAAAATATAAATGCTTGCCTGATAGCAGAGGGTTGGTGGAGGGAAAAGTAACAAAACAAATAGAAAAAAGAAAAAAGATGGCTCAAATAAAATACTTAGTAAAAATGATTTGAGGACAAGTTAAAAAAAAAATCTGGTGAATGCTTTTTAAAGATCTAAAGCAGTTTCAAAACCTAAGAGAAAAGAGAGAGAAAAAAAGATCTAGAAATAGAGCAAAATGGAACTAGAAAAATACTGGCTTGAAAATGTGAAACTATAAATCTAAAATTAAAACTTCCAGATATATGTTATAGAATTTTTTTTTTCCTTTTTGTAAGGAGCTAAGGATTTGGGAGTGAGGGGGTAATCAGACTGTAAGCAAAGCTAAAGATGACTAAAAAGAAATGTGAGGGTATAAAACATACATTTTTTTTTTCATTTTGGTAATGCTTTATTAAATGTTCCAAAGTAATCACCTAGAGAAAGCAGATCCTTATTTTCAGGAGGTATTTATGCCTCAAGAGTCTGGGGGTGCTCTTTAAGATTTGTCCCATGAGTCTGCTACAGGGCATTGTTCTATGCATGGTTCTTTCATCTGGGGCTCACTCAGAACTCCTATCACTGCTTATGGAGCTGGGGGAGCTGCAGATCAGCAGGTACTGGCAAACCTCAGCAAGAGTCCTTTTAAGAGCCAAAAAATATTGGCCCGACCCCATCGTACGTCCTTTATATACAACTCGGGGAACAAAACACTCATAGGGATTCTGGGAACAAAACAGTATGAACATTGCATCTCATGAGCCCTAGTAGATAGAGCACTGAGTAACACTGTGAGGTAAAAGTAAGTTATATCCATTAGAGGACTGGCAGGTAGGCCTCCTTCCAAGGGCCAATTCTGATTCATTCATGGCGTCTGTCTGGAGCACTTCTTTGGGAATGATTCCTAGGCTAAGTCTCAAATTAAAGGCAAAAAACACTGGAAAAAATAAATTGATAGTGCAGGGGTAATAGAAGTCACTCTTAACACATATTTGTCACTCCTGAGATAAAGAGTATCTAGAGAGATTTACTTGTGTTGTTCATGGAATAACCCAAAAGTAATTGTAGTGAGATTAAGCATATAGTCCCAGAAAGACATCATATACCTATCTACACACACACACACACACACACACACACATATATGCACACACACTTGTAACAAGGGATACAGGATACAGTCACAGGCAAACACTTTTTTTTGAAAAATAGCACATATTAGAATAGACACTTTTTAGTTTATTTAAAAATTGGTTCCTTAATAATCAACTGCTGGTAGATTAGATTTTTCTGCATTAAAAAAAAAAATAGCTTAGGGAAGAAATCCATTTGTATATATACCCAATTATGTAAATTACTTAACATTTACACAATTATGTGAATTACTTCCTTACTCTCTTCACAATTAATTATCTCTGCAGCCAGCTGTGTGGGGGGCTGGCAGCTCCTGTTATATCACAGCTGTTTTTCCCACATTTCAGCAGCACTCTCTTCCGGTTTGTCAGCGATCCCAGAAAGAAAAGTAACTCTCATTACAAGAAATCTTGAGGTTCTGGTTAACCACAAAGAACTAATGACCTCATTCTGACGCACATTCCATTGAAAAAGCATAAAAAATCATTAGTGAGACCTACAAACATGTTGTCAGTGCCTATGTTAAGGCATTTTAAAGCCCTTCACAAAATCACTAATCTAATTATACAATGATCCCTTACTGCTCAATTTTTTACTAGTCTATTTAAGTAGGTTTTTATTTGTTATTTGCATTTCCCATATTACTTAAAAAGCAGTAGGGCAAAAGAGGTCATGGATAAACCTGGCATCACACATACCTAACGGACGCATATGCAATTGTAATTCACCTTCTTTCTTTAAAATACCCTAGAAAGGTAGTTTTTGTTTTTAATTTTTAAAAATCTCCTTTAGCATTGTTTCTTCTTAAAATCCTGAGGTAAGAAGACATATGACTGAAATGCTCAGTGTCACATTGTTACTGCATGCTTGTCCCTATTTAGTTACCAGACAAGTACACTGTTTACAAGTACAGCAAGCCTTAGTAAAACATCAATATGGGATGTGCTCATATTGGCAAGAAGTACCTAAGAGCACTGACAGGCCTTTGTGTATTTGAGTTTAATGACAAGCTGACAGATAGCATCTTTTCACCTGTAATTGGACAACAAAAGGACCAGAAGAGAGACAGGCTCCTTTGCTAGTGTTCCAGAACCTCATTTGTTAGCTACCCCACTCTTTACCATTAAGGATATGAGGATTAATACCTCTTGAGTTTTTTCTAATGTCTATATTATTTTTAAAACTAAACTACAGAAACATAAAACTCAAAAGGCTGAAAAAGAAGGCTTAATTTTCACAATCAGCAATTTCTAAAATAATCTATGAATCAACCATGGAAAAATAAATGTATTCATTCCAAACTAATCTTTCAATCATCATCCAAGAAAATAATGTCTGCCATTTTAGTAGGAGACATTAAGGGAAGATTAACAGGTAAAGATTACTTTCAATCAGATATCTTTGTCATTGTCATCATCATCTTCAGTTAGCCTTTACCAAATACCTTTCTGTATATTTCATTAATAGCCAGCTGCTGCTCTGGGCTTTAACAAGTTAGAATATTCCACACTGACAGAGAGATAAAGAACGTGTAGAGAATTGAAAAACATCAAATATATGGATCAAAAAGGTAAAGTGCACATTCTCATTTTATGAATAAGAAAGTATTGCAAAACGGGGAGCCATGAGAACTGTTATTTTAATGGGTTTAGGTTTCAGTTAAACAGTTTTTCTTTTCTAACTATAGAGATTTTAAAAATAGCTTAGTAATCCTTCAAAATAAAATTGTGTTCACCTATCATTTCCATGGTTAAGAAACTATCCCTGTAGCACAATTTGGTTAGGCACAGATAGCAAGAAGCTGTAAATGTGCTAAAAGGGCTTTTCTTTTGGGACAGTAATGGTTTGACTAGAAGTCTCAGCATATTAAAAATAGAAGGTTTTATAACTTGCTTAAAGAAGAAGAAAGAATAGTTTCTGAAATGGAATAAGAAAAGGTCAGAAACAAAAACAATCTAGTTTTTAAGAGATTGGTTTAGAAGAGGCATATTATTTAGAAATTATTGTTGCCTGACAAGAAAACACTAGAATAGAAAAATAGCACTTTTTGGCTTATGGGAGGAAAGCTCACAGGGCCATTAAAATTGAAAATTTAGTATGTGCAGATAGAATGGTCAAGATGAGGCCAGACTTGCTTCCACAGAGGTCATAAGTTATTCTCAAAAAAACAAAAAACAAACAAACAAACAAAACTGGTCAAATAAGATGAACAATATCACTGATTTCCAAGCTTGGTGGCCAAGAACAAGATTCTTTGAAAGAATGGGTTATTTTTAATAATAATAACAACAATGGTAGTTTGCAGTAAATGTTTCAAATGCATCAGGCTCCATGCCAGGAGTTTTACATGCACTATCTCCTGTAATCACTGCAGCAATCTGATGTAGTGGTAGACTCATAAACATTACAATCCCCTTTTAAATATGGGAAAACTGAGGCTTAGTGAGGTTATATAGCTTGGCTTTGGTTACATTCTAAGTTTCAGAGACAGAAGTTGAACTCATCTTTGATTCTATACTGTTCTAGTTACTGTTCCACATTCTCTGAGCTATCTACTGCCTTAAAATGAAAGTGAAATCTTAGGAAGCACTTGCAAAATGCAGTGCAGGAAGAAAGCACAGGTTGCCTAGTATTAGTCTCAAGAGAAGTATGATCCCAGTAGAGTTGATGTAGTACAGTAAACTGTAAATTATATCAGATAAAAAGAAGAGCTTTGACTATGAAGCCTTTGACTCAGCAACATAAGTCAGCACTGGAAAGGGCACTACAAGACAAGCCAGAGATGAATGAGAAACAAAAACATAGGCATAGCAGAATGGCAGCGATTCACACAGAAAGACATATCTATCTGAATTTCAACTTAAGTAAACACTGGGGTAGCCCAAAGAGTGATGGTAGCCTACCTATTCTGAAATTTTACTGCTAGAAAAGACCATTGGTCTGTCAAGGAAAAGTGTGGGATCGAAAACTCAAATGGCATTAGGCAGTTCAAGCACAAAGCCTGAGGTCTGCTCTGGCCATTTGTGGCGTTTGCTCAGATAGAAATTCCTGAACTCGCATAGACTCAAAGCAATGTGGTTTAGTGCCTTGGTAAGGATTACTTTTGTTTGATTCTGCCAGACCTCTAATTCACTAACCTCATTGTCTTAAGTTCCATGTGGAAACTCAGGTACAGAGTGGATTTCTTAGGAAGATGTTGGGACCATGGAAGAGAGAAATCGGAAAATGAGTCATGATTAAAATGCTCTTTTTTAGAAAGCTATTTTATGACACCAGACTGCAAGAATCAAAAGTACATTAGGATGTCAGCAGCAACATTTACACACTGCCTAAAACAGCAATGGCCACTCTTTTCATAATCACGAATCCCCATTGCTTCTACAGAACATGGTTAGACAATATATGTAGGATATGTATGTGTAACTCAGTAGATTGGAAACATTGTAACAATGATTCCTAAAATTAGAGTATTACAAAATAGCCCTGAGATATCAAAAGCCTAAACATTTATGTAAAGGCGACTTCTAATCTCATTTTTAAAGTTTGGTACTTTCAATTACTGTGAAGGAAATATGGATTGACTATCAAGGGACTTCCACCACTAACTAATATTGGACAAAGATCATCTCACTTCTCTGTGTGTCTATGTCTTCGCTTTTAAAGTGAGAGAGACAGGCTGAGTATTTATACTAGAAAAAGTTTTAATTTCAAGGAAATCTGACTAGAATCCCAACATGGAAAAACAGATGAAAATGGGTCCGTTCACTTGAAGCAGAGATGGGGGCCAGAAGGAACGTAAGGATGAGGTAGAGGGTTGGGGGAAATGGAGAGGTCAGTAAAGGATTGACAAGTAGAAGCATTAGCGGGAGTGACATAGTTAAACTGGGAAACAAACGGGACATGGCAACTGGAAGGCAGGCTGTCTGAACTAGGGATTTTGGAAGCAGACCGGTGTTGCATCTTATGGACAGGTGGCAAGGGCCAGAGTATACTGGCATCCGTGGTACAGAGAAGACAATTTGTGTGAAGGGCTCAGGAAATCACATGGCTCTGGTGATGAATGGGTTGATATATGGAATTAATTAAGTTGGAAAGAGTGACTGACCTGATGCAGAAGATTCTGGAAAGGCAGTGAGTGACAGCACAAGGAGGGAGAAATTGGGGTCAACTTAGCACCAGCCCCAGCAAGGAGAGGGAAAAAAAATTTGGAAATGACAATGGAGGAAAAAGCAGGCTGTGACTCAGTCCCCCAACCCTGAGGTGAGTGGATTTGAAAGAGTCAAAAGTAATCACTTGGAGATCCAGAGGGGAACAGGTGATGTCAGTTAAGTCAATTTCAAATAATTTTCAAATTTCAAATAAGAAAACTCAGAAAGAACTTTCTGAGAAGGCATTGGGTTTACTGAGTTTAAAGAAGAAATTCTTTCTGGAATTACTGAACGGTAGCCGTGTTTCTCCTCCAGGCATTATCCAGTATCGACAAGTTTGAGATTTACAGTTGGCTCAGATTTCATTGGTCAGTCAGGGTGGTGGTGTGTGCTATGTGCAGTGTGTTGCAGGCAGTGTGAAAGGGGTGTAAGAGAGGAGGTCAGATTTGGTCTCCTGAAAAATCGCTTACAGGATTATAAAAACCACTATACTCAAGCATCACATATAGGTATTCAAAATGCATATGATAAATATAGATAACTTGATTTTTCTCGTGTGTTCAGTTGATATGCTAAGGCAATAATTTCAGTCAAGAGAAACACACAACAGAGCTCTAAGTAAGCAGGTCTGAAATAATGTTATGTCAGTTATTAACTAGCAAGAAACCAGCAAATGTTTATAATTGGAAGAAAAAAAATCAATAGTTTTTTATGACAAAGTTCAGCATCGAAAAGATCTGAAGACTGCCCTACAGAATTAAAGGCTCATAACACCAAGTTGCATTTCTCTGAAGTAACCAAATACAAATGCAGTCTCCTTCTGCCACTTCTCTGTCTAAGCAAATCCACCCACTGCAAAAGGAACCAAAGGAACAAGGAAACTACACAATAAGTGCCAAAAATGACGACTTTATTGAACACCTATTGTACTTACTTTGCTTTATTGTCCGCAGCTAATGCCATGTTGCCCCCACTCCCACCTCCCATTTTACCCATAGACAGAGCGAGGCACTGTAGGAAGGGAACACGCTTTGGTACACACTGTTAGATAATATAATCAGCTGGACAGTATTGACATCTTTACACACATAAAATAATGATCATAGTTCCATTAGAATAACCACATTAGCATAAGATTTAAAATGAGATAATTGTACAGGGAGCCATTTAAAATGGAATGATTATATTTTAATTTTACATCTGATTGTGCAAAGTTGTAAATGGAATCCAGAGGCTCTGTGGAGTAGAGAGGAAAATGAATTCACCAACCCGTGAATAATTATCCTTTGTAAACTCCAAATTCAAAGGCTAAATATTCATTTACTATGCTTCATGCTCTTTGATCGTACTCTTTAGGCAAAGACAGTGTTGACTGAGCATTGTTCCCTAGTAAGGCTTGTGAAAATCAAATACATTTCTGAACTGTAAATACAGTTTTATAGGTTAATAGTCACTAATAGCTTGTCATTAATGAGTAGCCCATTAGGTAAATAGACCACATTGAAATTTCAGCTGAAGCTTCATATTTGAAGGGTTCTCCTTTCAATTATTCTGAAGGCCATGAAGTCTGTGTCCCCAGATTTTTTGGGAATTTGCTTGCACATTTTACCATCTAACATCTCAAAACTCTCTTCCAGTTGCTGCTTCCTCCCTCCGCATTAAAACCTGCTTTCAGGACAGGATCTAAAAATATAATATACAATCAGATGGTCCTTGAATTTTAAATGGTACAACAAGTTTTGTACCAGTGAATAGAGCAATGCAATTTAGTTGAAAGACATAGGGGTGATTTTGGAGAAAGAAAGTGGAAGCCATATTGGCCTAGGTTTGAGTACTTGATTTGTTATTTCCTAGATACATATTCTTGAGAAATGACTCAATCTTTCTGATCTTTAATGTCCTTATTTACAAAATGAAGATAATCAATCCCAGGACAACTTTAGCTTCTGTGGAACTTTGTGCATAACAGAAAAGGCTTTCCCTCCAGGTAGACTCATCTTCTTGGGTTCATAGATCATCAAGAGGAATGCCACCTGGATTTGAGTCCTGTCATCCCTCAGGCAAATGCCTTTATTCAGTGCACAAACAGCACTAGAATACATGGCAGCCCTGATGACAGTTACCTTGCTGGGCTGTTACCATCGTGAAAGGAAATGGTATATGTGAACATGCCTTATTGCAGGGCCTACGGCCCAGCCATTACTAACTTTTTCAAAGCTATTTTCTTATAGTTCTTTCATCTTGTATTTCATAATCATACACACCTGCATACATATATGCCACTTAATAAGTTGGATGATACATAAATAATAATAAATTTATATTAATAAGTAATTCATAATAATAAATGTACTTGAAACAAGACATGAAGCAGGGTGACTACCTTTCTCAGGGTAGGTGCCCACAGAGGCAAGTTGCTTATCACTTACAGAAAGGCCAAGTGTGATTATCTGGTGGAGTCAGTTTATGGTCAAGGTTAGGTGCTTCTGCTCAGAGTAGATGGTCCCGGGCTCGAAATGTATGTGGGTGACTTCTTCTAGAAACTATTCCGTAACTCGAAAGCAGGCTGCTACAGAACTGTATTATTAATACTATTTGGCAGTGCCCAAAAAGCTGTAGCCTGACGTCCTGGGTCATTTCCTACCTCTACCACTTTGTGTTGTGTGACCCAGGCCAGGTTGCTTATCTCTGTTTCAGATACCTCATCTATAACACATGATAAAATAAAATAAATAGGAGGAGGAAGAATAACATCTGTTGAGGCTGTTGTGAAGACTTCAGGCATTAATTTAGACAAAGGTTTAGAATAGTGCCTTACACATAATCAGTGGGAGGTATATGTTCATCATTGTCATCATCATCATCATCACCATCACCATCTTCACCATCAGTATCATTATTACAATAGCATCAGCATCATTACAATACTTAGCACAGTATTTACTATCTATGTAACCATGTTTTAAGTGATGACCTTTTCTGATATTATTATTTTCCTAACTTAACTGTATCTCTAATTTTTCTTCAATAAATATGTTATTGAAGAAATGTTTCTTTGGAGTAAAAAGAAACATTTGGAGTAAAAAAAGAAATCTTTGGAGTAAAAAGAAAATATGTTTCTTTGGAGTAAAATCAATAGAAGTTATAATAAAATAGTGGTTTAAATTATCTTGGTGCTAAGAAATAAATACAAAGAGATATCAGAAATAGTCTCTTCTACCAAGAATGTAAATATGTCAATGGGGAGTCAGAGTATATTATAAACAAATAAATAGGCAGAGTGTAAACAGGGATTGGTTTGAAGGCTGAACTCAGCATCTCACCTTGCCCTGCAGCCATTTTGAGGCTATACTCACTACTTTGTCAGTCTTACCACTTCCAAGATCTATCTATCTATCTATCTATCTATCTATCTATCTATCTATCTATCTATCTATCTATCTA
>NC_045437.1:59459561-59473544 GCF_002776525.5 Piliocolobus tephrosceles | reverse complement strand
CTATCTATCTATCTATCTATCTATCTATCTATCTATCTATCTATCTACCCATCCATCCATCTATCTACCTATCATCTATCGTCTACATAACAGATATCTAGAGATAGGGCAAAAGAAGATAGCGATAGAGGGAGAAAGAACAGGAGAGCATGAGAGAGAGAAAGAGAAATGTTTTGCTAAGTGTTTTGTGTTGATATGGGGAAGAGAAGTCACATCCACACTAGATAGCTCCATAATAATATTCTCATCATACATCCTGGTTTTTCTTTACTTCTTTGCACTCTCAGGGGCTCCTTGGCTCTCTCATCTATCTTCCCCCTAGATTCTGTCTCAGAGGTTCATCTATCATAACGTCAAGCCATCTTGGAAAATATTCACATTTTTGCTTCTCCATGTTATGCCTCACTTCCTCTCCACCTTTCCCCAACTTCAAAACCTTTACCATTTACAGTTCTTCATCTCTCATTCAAGGCTTCCTATACCCAGGCTCATTCTAAACCCCCTTTCCCAAATTACATTCTTATTATATAAATGTGTAAACTGTCTATCCAGTCAGTCCTGGTTTTTTGTTTAGTCAACACATATTTATTGAGCAACTACTATGTACTAGGCACCAGGCCAGGAACTATCTATCTAATTCTACCTCATGTCCAAGGTCTAGCCAGGTCTAACTCTCTGCCTCCTCTGGAACTGCTATGTAGCACTTAGTGTCCACAGAAGCTATTTTAGCCTTTAACTGTTTTAGTTGTTGACATTTTCCCAACTGGACTCTCCTTGCAAGAAAGTGCTATGTCATATATGTCTAGGTGTTCACTCTGTCGGCTAGAATATATGCTCCACTAGGGTGGGAATGTGCATTGTCTGTTTTGTTGCTTTATGAAGCCAAGTGCTGGGAATGTGTTTATTATATGACTGATGCCCAGAAACATTTCCTAAAATGATGAATGAATCTCCCTCACACCTAGCAGGATGTTAAGCACATATTATGTGCTTTAAATCAACACCGAGACAATTGAATGTTTAACATTAATTATGAGATTTTCCCTAAATGTCGACAAAACTACATAATCTTTGAACAGTTCCAAAAAAGACAGTTTTTGTGCCCAAGAACACATGAACAGATTCCAGAGTTTCCATGCAGTTGTGGCAAGAATAACCAGAACAACACAGCTCCTTAAAGATGAAAGTTCACCAATATTGTCAAAAGCACAAATAATTACCAAAATGAACTCATTCTTCTATACATTATCCACAGCTTATCAGTTGTATGCATGGGTCACCGATAGGTTCTACTTTCAAGGATTTCAATAATTGTATTACTTGGTGTGACTAGCACTGCTCAGTAATGATGACAATTTGTTGACCATTAGTAACAGTTGTTTATAATTTACACACTTTACTTAGAATGCTAGAATAATGCTATCATTTCATAATCCAGTATAGTTTGACACTTAAAAAAAAACTAGAATCTTACAAAGAACTCAGTGTATAAAAACATAGAAGTGGAGTTGTTCTGATGATACTGGAAGAAGGAGAGTAAAGAGAGTGCAGAGCCCCACCTGCTTACTGCACCTACTTCACCTTCGACCAAGGCATCCCCACCTCCACGTGGCACTAAGCAGAACCCTATGGTCGTGCAGAACACAGTTCAAATTACACTGGACCAGCACCAGCTGCTTACTTAACAAAGAAGAAAGGAGTGTCAAAAAGGTTAAGAGACCTGCCAAATATCTTTTAGCGCTGGGCAGGGGTAGAGCCATAAGGGATGCCTGATCTCCAGTCCAGCGGTGTTTCCACCATGCTGTAACTGCCCCTAAATCAAGGTCATCACTGACAATAGGCATTCTTGCCTAAACTATTCCAGGCATTTCACGCCTCCAAGGAGGGGTGCCTACTTTCATCCTACCAGGCTTGTTTTGATTCCTCTCTCTACTTTCCCTTGGGTTTTGAATCTAGTTTTTAGGAAACGTCAGGTTACCTAAAAACTTGTTTAACACTTTTTTCCATCACCCTTAAATTGTTCTCCTGAAACTTCCGTCATGAAGGTAGTTAGATTAGCACTTAGAGGTGTTCTAGCATACTATTTAGTGCCTATAGAGTGCTTTTCACCTCAAAGGCAACTGTCTACAGGGCAATTTTCATGGATGAAAGACGTAGGCAAACAGTCACATATGTTAGTGCATTTATAAAGCAGTTTCATTTAAAGCCCCAAGGCCTTAAATGGTACCTCGGCAAACAGATGTCTATTCTTTTTATTATTATTATACATTTACACTGACACACATCATTAGTTCTTTATTGACATCCTGTTTTATTTTTATCTGGTTTTAATGCTAGCTGTGAATGTCATCATAAAACTGTCTTCTAGAATACCTGCTGATAGGGAAGAGGAAAAGGATGAATCAAAACTCAGTACCATATGGGGGAGGAGAGCCCTCAGGATCCCTGCTGCCTGCATGGCTGAACAGCAGATGAAGCACACAGGGTGAACGTTGAGTCAGTGGAAGATGGAGCTCGCAAGGCTGTCTTGGAGAGCATCGATGCTCCCAGCTCAGCATTAAAATGCAGCCTGGTGGTCATTGGAGTTCTCAGCTCTGATGTCTGACTTTCACAGTCCTGGGGAAAACCCCAAGCCTGTGACTGCTGGAGGAAATGCAATTAGGGCCTCTGAGAGAGAGAAAACCAACATTTAATTGGCTCATCCCAAATTAACTACCAAGAGTTGGACTTCTCTCCTCCAACTCCTACCTGGTTGATATTCCTGTTTTTGTTTTTGTTTTTTGTTTTTTGCTGTCATTTTTGTTATACTTAATTTTTTTCCTTACCATTGAATTTTGCGTTTGGAGGAAAGCTCTCAAGAAAGACACTTTCAGGACCATCCAGATTATCTAATTTCAATGACTGACTGAACTTCAAATATGTAATTTAGGCTTTCCCAAGCTGCTCGATGGTATGATGCAGTGTTGCTTTTGACTGTACATTATTTTTCATATGGTAGAAGTGTAATGTGAATCATTCTAATAGCTCCTGGCATCACATCCACCTACTCTTTCTCTTTGTGCAAGTAATATTCATGCATGTGAGCAGTGTGCATCAAAGAGCATACAGGAAATCACAGTGGAACTGTGGGGATAGCATGGCTTCCACAAAAGTCGTATAACTGTAGCTTGCATCCATAGAAATATAGTGCCCACTACAAGGAGAGGTTATGAACTGGAGTACTCCAGTCAGGCGATATGTGTAGCTAAGTGTTAAGTTTTGTCCAGACACGTTTTAAGATGGGTATTGAAATACTGTCATTTAGAATACAATCTGAGTTCTTGTCCTGTCCTACACGAACTTGTGGCAGGGGGCTCCCCATGTGCATTATCAGGCCATCTCCCAACACTTTCCCCCTCTGAGCATCTTTTTGTTCCTAGCTCAGGCCTAGCTCATTCTACCCAGGGCCTTTCACTTACAAGTCCTCCTGCTTCAAAACCTCTTCCTCTTCCATGATAGCTAATTATCCCCATTCAGGTCTTAGAGAAATCTCCCTGATCATCAAATCTGAAGGCTTGTCTTCTACCTTCACACGTGCACTGCCACACACACACACACACACACATATCCCTTTTCACTCTCCTATCTCCCTTTGTCATGTTCATCTTGGCACAAATCACTCTCTGAAATGATCCTCTGTGCGTGTCTGTGTGTGTAATGCTTATCTTATCATCTGATTCCTTTGCTCCTCTATAAGCCTCATGAGAGAAGGGGCCTTCCCTTCCTTGTTTCTCACCATATCACCAGCTCCTAGAGCAGTGCTGATACATGACAGGAACTCAGTGATTATCTGTTAAATGAATCATAAGTAAATGAAGACAGTATGTCTGATGTTGGCTGACCAGGGTGGTGAGGGGACAAAAGGGACTTACCTGAAAAACTACCAAAGCAAAGGGAATTTGAGCCTGGGAAAGGGGAGATTTAGAGAAGCCATGATAATTATCCTAAACAATTTGAGAGATCACCACACAGAAGAGGGTATGGTGAGGTCAGGGGCAGAGAATCTAGGCATGTACTATTCAGCCCCTGTTAGGGAGAACATTATGGCAAATAGAGTTCTTGAAAAGGACAGGCTTCTTGGTAACATAGTGCTTTCTTGAAATGTGAAGTATTCAGGGGAAAAGCTTGAAGTAACTATCCGGTGTAGAAAGTAATTCCATTTTGGAAATAAGAATATATGGGAATTACAGATGAGAGAAAATTGATTCTTAAAGAAAGATTACTTATTCTAATTCTTTACTCAATGGAAGAACCAAAGAGTAAAAGAGGTAAAATGTTTTGTCCCAAGGTGTAGCAAACACTGTTAGCTGACTAATCCCACACCTATTCCCCAAATTATTGTCTCTTACTCATTTTCAACATAGAGTGTGGGAATGCTAAAAACTAATTTCCCTAGTTTCTCTTGCACTTGGGGTTGACACTGACATAATTCTAGCCCATGAGAAGTAAATGAAGGATGATGGGGACTCTTAAGGTATCTTTGCTTTCTTGAAGAAGAATCAGGGTGGCTATCGCTGTCTCTCATTCTGCTTCTTGAACTGGAAGTGAATGTGAGGGAAGGAGCTACAGTAGTCATTCATTTTGTGACCATTAGAGAAGCACTGAGATGCTGCCTTTAACATTGTACTGAACCAAGGCCAACAACTGACTCCTTTTAGACTTCCTTACTTGTTTTAAAAGACTGTCAGTGGGGTTTTCTTGCAGCCAAAAGCATTTGTGACTGACACACAGATATTACAGAAAGTGGCAAAGTTTAGATTAATTTTATATTTTATAATGCTCAGGCAGCTAAATTTTTCATTACATATACTTACTCATTTGTTAACTATTATTAAATGCCTACTGTGTTCCAGTCACAGGGCTAGGACCTGGGGAATTTGTTGGGATCTCTGGCAATACCAAAATCTATCATGCTAGAAAGGAAACACTAGTGAAGACATGATTACAATTCAATGAGATGAGGGCTATGATGGAGGAATGCCCAGGACAACAGAGAAGCCCAAGTTCCAAAGTGGGAACAGAGAGGACATCCTCAAAAATGACATCTACTTAGAGTTAAGACTTAAATAAAGAGTAGAAGTTAACCAGATGCATCTAGGCAGAAAGAGATTATAGTGCAGAGAGCAAGGTCCACTCAAGAAGCTGCAAAGAGTTTGGCAAGACTGAAACTCTGTGTGTGTGCAGGAAGGGGACTGCAGGGAGATGACGGGGGAGGTGTCAAAAGGTGAATCTGGAGGGATAAGCAGGAGCCAGGTAAGAAACGGGTTTCCTTTGCCAAGGTGATATGTTGGAATGGTTTCCAGGAATAGGTTCTAGGAAGTTATTGAAGGTTCAAAAGTAGGGAAATGACTGATCAGATTGGCATTTCAGAGTGGTCACCCTGGTTTCCAGGTGGAACATGCACCGGTTGGGCGGGGTTGTTAGGGTGCTTCAAGACTGAAAGTCAGGGAGGTGGGTTCGGAGACAGAGATGGTGGGATTTGAAATTTTAGAGGACATCTTCAAAATGTTAAGAAGGCAGAAGTGAAATGATTTGGGGATGATTAGGTAGAGAGTCTAAGGCAGAGTCAAGGGTGACTGAAAGGATGGTACCACCTATCCAAGGTTAGGGAAACATCACACCTCCTCAAGACTTCAATGTATTCCATGTGTAGAGTCTGTTTTCTGTTCCTAAATCTACCGCCCTAGAAAAAGTATCAATGAAATAAAACATCAAGTGATTTGAGCACCAAATGGGAAACTGGGGATTCCTTAACTGGGATGCTGATTTTCATATGTTAATAATTTTCTATATGTACTTCTCCATATTTTAAATGGAATATGCATTTCCTAGAAATTTTACAATAATTTGATATTATGTAAAGATAGTTGAATAAAGTAGTCCCTGTTGCTAGTAATCATAAAGATAAATTTAATTTCCTTTAAATTTAATTTCTTTTAAATTTAATGGCCACATAATAATTTATCTCATTATCTTGTAGTCGCAGCTTGTACACATATAATAATGTCACCAAATGTCACTTAAAATAACATTTTTCTTTTTAAATGTTAAAATAATTCTTTTCAGTTAGTTTAACAAAAACTTTTTAAACTCACATTCATATTTTCAAATATAAAGTGAGTTTCAGTAGTACCTTTGTTTCATTGCTAAACTTTAATTCTGCTTTTTTCCCTAATGATAAAATGAGCATCACAATGATTACTTCTCATTTATATTCATAAATGTACCTAATGGCTACACTGGCCAAATATCTAACATAATTTCAATTTCTAGAAATCAACATGTCTAAATCACATGCTCCCCAAAGTATTTTTAAAATGATTTCTTACATTTTTTGCTCACATTTCACTAATTGTATAAAACATATAAAATGTATTTATTTATTTTTTACCTCAGGAAACATATGGTGTAAATGCTTAAGGAAACGTGAGTCATGTCTTTGATGAGGCAACTACTGAAAAATCAGCTCCTTCTGCTACAATATAAATAGCATGATAAGCCCTATCAAAGGTCAAAATCTAATTTTAAAATATGTATTTCAAGAATTTTTATTTTAGCCATCTTGCCATGAATTAGAAATACGGTCTGTTCAGTGGCCAGCTCTGACATTTTCTAGTGTACTTGCTTTTCAGCTTTTGGAGCAGGAGAGAGGAAATACATTTTGTTATATTTCAACTCAAAGATCTCTGAGATATTACAGAGCCAAAAAAAAAAAAAAAAAAAAATCTTCTCTATCCATTCCCTACCCTACTCCCCCCAGAAAAATCCTTTCACCTCCCAAACAATTTCTAAAAATACTTTTTTCTTTTTTGTTAACTGCTCTCTTGAAACTTGAAGATGTGTCTGAAGGATTTGCTTGTCAATGTTACTTATTTCTAAACTCCCATCTGGTTCTCAAAAAGTCTTTCCTCCTCTTCCCAAGCAAACACCTCTGAAAGTTGTAATGGATTTGGCAATAGGCAAGCTGCCTATGTTTATAACTCTGAGCACACAGGTGATGCCACCTATGAAATAGCACTTGGCACCTCCACCCATCTCTAACTGTGAGCTTCAAGTCCACTGGGTGCTTGGGAAGGAAAGCTGATTAAATACCCTATCCAGGAGGGAGCTAAATTAACAGGCAAGAGGTCAGGCTGCTTGCTTGCACACTACTTGCAGTTGAGACCTGTGACAAGAATGGAATTTTGCTACCCTCAATTTTTATATATAAGAAAATCGAAGTAGAGGGAGGTTAATTGCTTTAATGCCTTCAGAATTTAAACACTAGATCTCTTGCTCATTGTTTAGTGATGAAACATATCAGAGTAGGTCTGTTATACTCACTATGCTTGGCTGAAGCTGGACTTCATTTCCACTGACTGATCGCCATGTTTGTACAGATCATGTGCAGCTAATTCCTGAGCTTGTTTTTCAACCTGTCAAACACCTAGAGTACAAAATTTGATTCCTTCAAAGAGACTGCTCAAATTCATTTGTTTTTGCAAGTACCATGAATAAGTTTTTAATTAACTATTAGTATAAGAGAATACATATGTATTGTGATGATTTTAGAACTAAGCAAAGGGACAAAGAATCTCTAACTCATCCATACTTTCTCACCCAGAGGTATCCATGGCTGACAGATGGATGTATTTACTTCTAGTCTTTTAAGATATGCATATATTTTTCTGAAACTGATACCATGTTATATAAATGCATATCCTGATTTTCCCATTTAATATTTTATGGGATGCAGTTTTCCATTTTTTAATATTTCAAATATTCTTTTCAAACAGATATTTTAATAATTGCATAATAGAGTATGCAGAGGCCCTTAAACCCAGCAGTGCATGATCTGGCCAGGTCACCACTCCAGTCTTACCCTCAGACACTGGAAATTGCTATCTTTTAATTTAGGCTTCCTTCATATATCTGGTTCTTCCTGCCTGGAAAATCTTTTCTTGTGGTAGGCACAATTTTAAGATGGCCCCCAAGATTCTATACTCTACATGCATGTCCTTTATGATATCCTTCTCTTACGTGTGAGCCTAATCACGAGCAGGATGAACGGTCGCTCCCATGATTAGGTTACGATGTATGGAGAAGGTGGAGGGATTTTGCTGATGTAATTAAGGATCTCAAATCAGTTGATATTTGAATTAACCAAAAATGGCAATTATTTTGGGTGGGCCTGACTGAATCAGAAGAACGTCCATAAGGAGGAGCTGGGTCCTTCCTGAAGAGGAACATTCTCTTGCTGGTCTTGAAGTAAGTTGTGAGGGGATCTGCCAAAGGATGAGGTACTGCAGGCAGCCTCAAGGAGCTGAGAGCTGCCCCAGGCTGGTGATCAGCAAGAAAGTGGGAACCTCAGTCCTAAAACCACAGCAACTAAATTCTGCCAACAGCTTGAAGGAGCTTGAAAGAGGAGCCTGAGCTCCAGACATGAATGCCGTCGGCAAACGCCTGATGGCAGCCTTGTGAGACTCTGATACACACCTGACTCCTGACCCAGGGAAAATATGAGATAATGAATGTTGCTTTTAAGCCACCGAGTTCGTGGTAGTTTCTGATTCAGCAAAAGAAAACCAATGCATACCCTCTCTCTCTTCCTCTGGTAACTTCCACTCAGCTTTCAGGTCTGAGCTTTGAGATCCCTTCCTTAAAGGATCCTTTCCTGGCCCCACCTATATTCCCAGCTCATTTTTACTTCCTCCATAAACAGCAATGACAGATAGAATGGCAGTTGCCTATTTTCTCGCCTGCATGTCTCTTGCATGATAAACAAGTATGGATACTGAGCCTCAGAGAGGTGAAGATCTATTTGTTTGATGGCTAAACTATATTGGGACATCTCAGGAAACAGCAACACATGTGAACACATTCAAACTTAAATTTGAGCAGATTTGCCAACACAAGATGTAGTTGGAACAAAAATATAGTAAATTTACCATAATGTGTAACATTTAATGTATTATCTGAAACTGTTCACAAATCAAGGTGACTCAGAAAAACCTACTGAAGCAAATTTCATTGAATAATTCATGTGTGCATTAGCTGTGTGGATACGCAACCTGATTCATTTTGCTACCCGGCCTTGTCAGTTTTTATGTAAAAAACTGTAAAATCACTTAGAGTGAATAAAACTGCCTATTTATGGTAATTTCTCATTGTGGATTACTTCTGAAGAAAATACACAGTTCTTTTCACCGAGTTTCAAAGCCTGGTTAGCCAACAGGATCCCAGAAGCAGTTATGTGCTGGAGCTGAGTGACTCATCTGGGAGATTACAGTAGGTGAGCATGCTCTACATGCTAATTGCGTCAAGCTGAAACCATTCAGATATCAGAAATAAAAGCAAGTAGAAGGGTGATATTTTAATTCTGCATTAACGATAGGGGTTAAAATAATAATGCAGCTAAAATAAATACAAAAGCCCAGTGACTCCCTGCTTTTTTTGGATGAGTAAGGGAAAAAAGTAAATTAAAAATCACTAGATTATATGCAAAACTGCCTGTTTATTTGCCTTACTGATTGTGGTACTGGACAGTCACTGAAAAGGTTAGCATTAATTGGCTTTTGATGAGGATAAATTCTGCATTTTCAGCACTGCTGGACTGATGAGCTAGAATTACAGTATTTCCTAAAACCCATCAGTTCCCTCTAACTGGGTCTGTCCAGGAGAAGAGCTGTCAGATCGGGGAAGAATTCAATAATTCTCAAGCTTTGTGTTCCATAAAAACCACCTGGGATGCTTGTGTTAATGTTCCTATTCCCCCTTTCTCATAGAAATTCTGACTCCTTAGGTTTGAGGTGGGGCCATATATATGTTTTAAATAAGCCCCCGAGATGATTATGATACAAGTAGTTTAGCTCTTACACTTTCAGAATCATTGAGTAGATCATTTAAGTTATTCATCATCATTGCTTCTCAGAAGACTTGCTCCTAAGACCAGAAGATATTTGCCTGGTGTCTGCTCTGCCTGAGAAAGAATCTTCAATGTGCATGGGGTCCTGTAATGCATATGAGAAGTAGAAAGCTCCGGACCTACAGGGGCCAAGGAGGGTGCAAATGCTAAAATATCACATGGAGACTCCAGTGAATTAGAGTCATCTAAAGAAGAGCTATCATTTAATGTGCAGCATTCTTTGTAGGTGGGAATGTGAGCAGGGTGTTGCCAGATTTGCTGTTTTCGAGAGAAACAGAAAATATGAATTTTTATGTAAACTCCCTTGATTTTTTTAAAAACACTGGGTTTTAAAAGTAAAATTTGTAATTGGGATAAGGGCCATGAGTTTTCAACCTCTGCCTTAATTCATCAGGATAATTCTCCATAAAATTTGAGAAATGGCAGAGCCTATTTCTTTGACAGTGGTGGTGACATGAGAACAGGAATATGAACTCCATGGGTGAGAGATGGAAGGGAATACCCAGGCACACAATGTTGCTCAAGGAAAGATAATTGAGCTGCCTTTTCATACAACTCAGTGCTGTGAGGAGGAAATGTTTTCTAGTGTCCAGAATATGAAACCTGTAAAAATTGGATTTCTTCTTCCTCTTCCTCCTTCTCTTCTGCAAAAGGTTTTCAGATCTTCATTCCCACTGTATCTCACACCTAATCACCCATGATCCTGCAGAGTAGGTCAACTCAAAGTTGGATCTACAATATTTTTAAATGCTATAAAGTAGATTTCAGTCCCTGAGTTGAATTCAGCATCATTCTTCAGGCTGGCCTATAACTGACAGGGTCTTTGGCTGTGCAGAATGCTAAGTGTGAGGTGTACAGGGAGGGCACCAGTTCAGGTAAGGCTACATGTCAGACTGTTAGCTGTGTTCCCAGGATAACAGGAACCTTACTTTTTACCAGTCAAGTTCTTCACGAGTCATGGTATCTTTTAGAAATATTAGAAACCATCTAAACCTCCCAAATATCAAACTACTTTTCTTCCTGAAGTGTCAGTTTCTTCTGAATGTGTTCTTTGTTTTTGGAAAAAATCCTGGAGAGTACTGATAATTCCCAAATTAGGCTAACAACCAGCAAAACCTCTATAATCTGAGCCCAATAACTCCATATGGCAAATTTGACAGAAGTCTGCTCTGAAAGTCCTGCCTGAAACCATTGGCCTGAGCCAAGTTATACAAAAATCAAGGCAATGCCAATTCCTCTGCTCCAAAACCACTAACATCAAATAATATTTTGAGCTTCTTGGCACAGCTTTTTTCGTGTGAACACCATAAATACAAAAATATATCTGCTATGTTGGGCAGGAAGGTTCAAGTATTTCATTATGCCTCTTATTTCATAACATATAATTGAGATCTTAATGATTACAATGGGATATTTCTAAATCCGTTGGTGAGCATTACAAAGAGCAATTCTTTAAAAGAAAGCAAGGCTTAGCTGAACTGTGAACGTTTTTGATGAAAAAATCTGGCTAGTTTTATCCCTAAAGCTATTTTATTACTTTAAAACCTTTAAAAAATAAGAGTCACTGGTCACCTAATTGCATAAAGACCCGCTAGTGATAGATTGTGCCTTTGGGATATTTGATAGGTCAAATTACCTAATGCTTGTATTTATCTTGTTTATTGTAATTTCAAGTGAAGGTAATGCTTAAAAAAGTTATTGTAATGACAGAAGGTGTTCTGACAACTCACCTGTTTCATTGTCTTCATAGCACTCCTGTTGTTTGAGCATTATCATTGCTGGTTGCATTAAATCCATTATTTTGGTATGCCAATATTCAGTTAAAATACACACACCCATATATTAGGACATGTCTGTTTTTCTATAAGTTTTTGTAGCCACTAAGAATGATGTTCACAAGAATTTTTAATGACATAACAAAATACCTTTCTAATGCGATTAAATACAGATCACCAAACTGCACATATCTATGTATGTGTAGAAAATAAAGGAAAATATATCACAGTTTTAACAATAAATAACCTATAACAATGGTATTAAGAGTGAGTAAAGCAAATCAAAACTACAACGATATACCATTTCATACCCCTTAGGAGGGCTACTATAGGAAGCATTTTTAAAAGAAGATAATACATCCATTAGAATAGAAATATCAGTTGTAAAGCAGAAGATACACAACTGTTTAAAATCTAAAATATATTAAATTCATACCTTTTGGCAGTAGGCAGGTGGAAGAAATAAGATAAAAGACTCATTAATCATTCATTTAAACATTTGGTTTAAATGGTCAACTGGAACACTAAAAAAATTAAAGTGTAGAATGCTTTTTCAAGAAACAAATGATTATTTAATAGAGATCATACTGAGTATGGGATGGTGTTGAAACTCTTTCATTTTATACGATTTTGAGTTATTGAACCATGACTTTGATAATAAAAATAAAAATTTAAAGAAACAATGAGCAGGCAGGGCGCGGTGGCTCAAGCCTGTAATCCCAGCACTTTGGGAGGCCGAGATGGGCAGATCACGAGGTCAGGAGATCAAGACCATCCTGGCTAATATGGTGAAACCCCGTCTCTACTAAAAAATACAAAAAACTAGCAGGGCGAGGTGGCGGGCGCCTGTAGTCCCAGCTACTTGGGAGGCTGAGGCAGGAGAATGGGGTAAACCTGGGGGGCGGAGCTTGCAGTGAGCTGAGATCCGGCCACTGAACTCCAGCCTGGGCCACAGAGCGAGACTCTGTCTCAAAAAAAAAAAAAAAAAAGAAAAGAAAGAAACAATGAGCAACAAAGAGCTCACTGCAAAATGAGCAACAAAGAGCTCAAAGCAAAAATCACAAGCATTCTTGTACACCAGTAACAGACAAGCAGAGAGCCAAATCAGGAATGAACTTCCATTCACAATTGCTTCAAAGAGAATAAAATACCTAGGAATCCAACTTACAAGGGATGTAAAGGACCTCTTCAAGGAGAACTACAAACCACTGCTCAGTGAAATCAAAGAGGACACAAACAAATGGAAGAACATACCATGCTCATGGATAGGAAGAATCAATATCGTGAAAATGGCCATACTGCCCAAGGTTATTTATAGATTCAATGCCATCCCATCAAGCTACCAATGAGTTTCTTCACCGAATTGGAAAAAACTGCTTTAAAGTTCATATGGAACCAAAAAAGAGACCGCATTGCCAAGACAATCCTAAGTCAAAAGGACAAAGCTGGAGGCGTCACGCTACCTGACTTCAAACTATACTACAAGGCTACAGTAACCAAAACAGCATGGAACTGGTACCAAAACAGAGATATAGACCAATGGAACAGAACAGAGTCCTCAGAAATAATACCACACATCTACAGCCATCTGATCTTTGACAAACCTGAGAGAAACAAGAAATGGGGAAAGGATTCCCTATTTAATAAATGGTGCTGGGAAAATTGTCTAGCCATAAGTAGAAAGCTGAAACTGGATCCTTTCCTTACTCCTTATATGAAGATTAATTCAAGATGGATTAGAGACTTAAATGTTAGACCTAATACCATAAAAACCCTAGAAGAAAATCTAGGTAGTACCATTCAGGACATAGGCATGGGCAAGGACTTCATGTCTAAAACACCAAAAGCAACAGCAGCAAAAGCCAAAATTGACAAATGGGATCTAATTAAACTAAAGAGCTTCTGCACAGCAAAAGAAACTACCATCAGAGTGAATAGGTAACCTACAGAATGGGAGAAAATTTTTGCAATCTACTTATCTGACAAAGGGCTAATATCCAGAATCTACAAAGAACTCAAACAAATATACAAGAAAAAAACAAACAACCCCATCCAAAAGTGGGGAAAGGATATGAACAGACATTTCTCAAAAGAAGACATTCATACAGCCAACAGACACATGAAAAAATGCTCATCATCACTCGCCATCAGAGAAATGCAAATCAAAACCACAATGAGATACCATCTCACACCAGTTAGAACGGCAATCATTAAAAAATCAGGAAACAACAGGTGTTGGAGAGGATGTGGAGAAATAGGAACACT
>NC_045437.1:59114393-59144707 GCF_002776525.5 Piliocolobus tephrosceles | reverse complement strand
TTCTCCAGGTGAGCCCAATGTCTGGATTCTCCAGGTGAGCCCAATGTAATCACAGGTTTCCTTAAACGTGGAAGAGGGAGGCAGGTGTGTTGGGTCAAAGTGATTCAATAAGAGCAGGATTCAGTTTGTACTGGCTGCCTTGGAAGATACAGGAAAAGGCCCATGGGCCAAGGAGCGTAGGTGGCTTCTAGAAGCTGGAGGGGCCAGTGACATTTTATTCCCTTAGTGCCTCCAGAAAGAACACAGCCCTACTGACACCTTGGTTTTGGCCTGGTGAGACCAACTTTGGACTTTCCACTTCCAAAACTGTAAGTAATAAATTTGTGTTGTTTTAAGCCAACAGCAGAGGTGTCGTTTCAGTTTGCAGTCATTGCTACAGCAGGACTAGGGAGCTGGTACGCATTGCCGGGACTCACTCCTGCTCTGGCACTTGGGTGGCACTGTAGGTGCCCATGTTCGTGGAGGTAGTGAGCAAAGGCGAGGGGGCTCTCTCGGCTGGACTGGCCATGTCTGCTTACACAGAGTGCTTCCCTCTTCCACTGCGGTAATAGCGTTGCCTTAGTCCCTGTGCGCTTGGAGTGGTATTCTGTACAAAAATTCTTTGTCAAAGGGACAAACTTAATGAGCTATGATGCCATTCAGACTGATGTGTGAACTTTTAAGCTTTCCTGTGAGGAAGATAATTGTTCTGTGATATGAGGAGTGGCATTGCATGCAGTGTATTTCTTTATGTGCTAGCAAAATGCAGTTCACAGCTGTAGACAGGTGGGGTAAAATTAGCACCAGACTGGGAGACAGAAGCCTTGATTTCTTTCGTTGGCCTGTTCACATACAAGCTATGGTTGTAATGAACTTTTTTTCCCCACAAACATTTTAAAATCACTTAGTCATGCTCCTCAAAAAATTTTAACGTTTGGATTAAAACTGTTGAAACTGTAATCTGGTGGAAAACAAACACCTTAGTTCTACAGTTAACAATGGTACGTTATCTCAATAATTTGAACACGTTATATGTTTTTTTTTAAATCTACTTAGGTCTTGTCTGTCCTATAATAGTTCCAGGGTTCTTTTTTTTTTTTTTCCTATAAAGTTCCTGGTATTTCTTATTTGAGTGTTCTTTTTCTCCTTAATATAGTGCATTGCTTCTGAATTGTTAGGTAAAAGTTGGTCTGCTTGTTGTCTTTATCTTAAAGAGATTGTGCTTCTCATATGCCTAGAAAGTTTTTCTTGTGACTTTATATCCCCCCCAGGGGATATAAGATGCCATGATTAATATCGTACACCAGGAGAAGGAGTTACAGCCTGTGCGCCTCCTGGTGATATTGATTAGGAAGAAGGGGAAGGTGGACCTTAGGGGCAGATGGCCTCCAGCATTGAAATGTGGGCTCCCAGATCCTCCATCTGCCCACATCTTGCTGGACACAACCATACTCATCTGCCTGGGCCCCTTCTCTGACTCCCAATCCCCTAACCATTGGGCTGGGAGGAGAAAGAGCTCCCAAGCAGCAGGTTGTCTCTTCCCTTGCTGTGTGCTCTCACATGCCTAGGGTTGTTGGCAGCACACTGGAATCACCTGGCAGCCTTAAACACTGATGGTGGGTTGAATCCATAGAGATTCTGATTTTGTGCGTTCCAGGTGAGGCCAAGGGCATCAGGCTGTTTTAAAGCTCCCCAGCTGATTCTAATGTGCTGCTAAGGTTGCGATCCCCAGTCCCAGCCCTCTCCTGAAGCCACCCCACTGGCTGGAGAAGATACTAGGCTGACGTTGTTTTTTCTCTGCATTGCCATGGTCACTGGGTGGGCAGGTCCATGTCCAGGGTAGCGTGGACACTCTTCCAAGGCAGCTTCCAAGTCACACTGCCTGTGACTCTCAGCTCTCCTCCATCTAAAACATCTTAGTTTTACAGTTGTGCTTTTCGAATGCCTAGAAATTTCTGGGCTACATTTCTCTCCCATATATGGACTTCATGACCATCTATTTTCCCAGAGGGTTTTTGCAGTTTTTATGCTAGTTTTCGATTCACCAATCTTTTCCTTCTGTTAGGTTTCAAGAAAAAAGTCTACAGTTCCAGTTAGTCTAGTTTTGTAACAGGACCTGACAACTCCACTCTACTTCCCATCCTAAAGACTACAGGAAAAACTAGCCCAAGTGACTGAGCCGGGGGGTCCCAGTCATCAGTAGCATGGGTATTTCGCTTTGGAATATTATCAAATAGTTGGGGTGGGGGGTGGGGGGGACCAGCACAGTGGACTTAGTGTAAAGTCCAGGATTTGATTCTTAGCTAAGAAAACAAGTTTCTGTTTGGACGAACGGAGGCAGGATGGTGCACTTCCGGGTTCTTCTTCACCACCAACTCTTCCCGTGTGTGCGAGAATGCAGCTGATGCCCGGGAAGGTGAAGATTAATCAGGCATGCACCAGGTGATGTCAATCCGAGGAGACCAAGATTTACCTGGTGGCACCTGCGGAGCCCCCCCCTTCCCCGACATGCCCGTGCCCCGCCTATTGCCCTTCCACTCCTAGAAAAGTCACTCCCAGCAGATGCGCCCGGGGTGAGCTTTCTCAGCCCCCACTCTTGTCGGGACTGTATTAGAAACTCCCCCCTCTGCCCAGCTTCGGTCCCTGAAGCTAGATGACTAAAGAATAAATTTGCAGTTTTGCTTTTAGCCTTGCCTACTCGCTGGTTCTTTTGTGCCCACTCTGGTGGTCTTAGAAAAACAAATCACTACCCAACCACAAATGGCAAAGAAAGAAATTAATTTTCTCTTATACCAGAAAGCCCAACACTTGGCACCCCTTTTACCTGGTACCACAGACTTAGTTTGTAGAACTCTAATGAGAGGTTTCATTAGCAGAATTTAAAATGTTTCATTCCTAGTCCCGGTCCTGAGAACAAATTACCCAGAAACACAAACAGATGGTTTTCAGTTATCTGTTTTTTAAACAATCTAAGTTAATTGAAAAGCACAATGTGTTATTATCAAATAACAGCTGTACCAAAACCGTACCAAACTAAAACTCAAGGTCATTTTGAGGGAAAGAAAAAGAGATACATGGGCTTATCCATCTCTTTTTAATTGAAAGCCTGGGCTAACTCGTGAGCTAGTTACGTTATTTCATAAACTGCTTTGGTCAATTACTATAACACATAAGTGCGTTTCCTCTTTCCCTTTCCCATTGTTATTCTCTCTCCACTTTTTCCATTTCTATCCCTATTTTCTTGCCTATTAATTACTCTATATTTTCATCTCTTGAGAACGTTATTGAGTCCATTTCTACGTATTTTTTTCACTGGGTAGGTTTAGCTACACACCATTCACTTCCTCTGAGCAACTTGGTTTCCAGAGCAGCTTTTTCCAGCAGTCTTTCTTCTTTCTAATAGGAAATGTGGTTTTACATTTACCAAAATGCAGAGGCACATGTGGGTCTGATCCTACAGACAGCAAAGGTAGACTGACAAATAACTGGCTGATCCCAGATTATACCACATATTTTCTCTTCCGATGATTATAATACTTGTGCTCACCATCGCAGGGATGCACAAGACTCAGTTGCAGCACTGCTCTGGAAACTAGTTAACCATATTGAGACTTCTTTATGGGGTGTGCCCTTAACTAGCACTGTCAAGTCTGTAAACTTATTTCCTCCAACCTTTCATATAAGGAGGCACTATTTCTCACCATTCCCAACCTCCCCTACCATGCCAAGCCTTGAGTGAAGCAAGAAAGGGGCAAGATTTGGGAGGCCGAGAGGGGCGGATCACGAGGTCAGGAGATCGAGACCATCCTGGCTAACACAGTGAAACCCCGTCTCTACTAAAAAAAAAAAAAAAAAACACACACACACACACACAAAAAACTAGCCAGGTGAGGTGGCGGGCGCCTGTAGTCCCTGCTACCCGGGAGGCTGAGGCAGGAGAATGGTGTGAACCCGGGAGGCGGAGCTTGCAGTGAGCCGAGATCGCGCCACTGCACTCCAGCCTGGGCCACAGAGCGAGACTCCGTCTCAAAAAACAAAAAAACTTTCCTCTCTAAGAGAAAAAAAAAAGGGTGGGGGGGCAAGATTTGGAAAGAAAATACTGACTTTGAATACAGATGAAAAGAAGCCTGGCCCACTAGCCCTAGGACATCCCCACTGACTTTCTGGAAATCTGTGCCCACCACAAAGGAGATGATGATATTGGAGAGGAAAGCATTCTAGCATTAACCATCTGGTAAAGCCTGATCTATCCGCTGGGGATTCTTCTCTAGGAATGAATGTATCATTTAAATATATTAACCTCAAAATGCCACAGAGCTGTCTTTAATACCACTTAGCCTCTTAATAGCTATTTATTCTTCATTTTGTCCTATTAATCCTCTCTTTTATAACTCTTTGTTTTTAAGGAAATTAATGTAATAAAAATAAATTCTTCTCAAATTCTCAATATGGTGACAAATCAAACAATAGATTGGGATATTAATGATAAAATTGTGACTAAATTATCAATAATAATTTTAAATATCAAGTAAAGAGGAAAACCAAGGATGCAGAGTATTCAAAATAAATCCTTTATTTACAACTAACAGTAAAACTATTCAGAGGCACTGGTCAACAAGTAAACCTGGATTAAAAATAGAATTTTCCAGAACTCTGAGTGGAATACTACTTATGTAGTGAAATCCCAAAACCTAGTGAAATCTGAAAATTAATTATTTTCCATTTCTCCTTCCAGTCTGTTTAAGCAATCAAAAACTTACACTTCCACAAAAAAGATGGATTCTTCAATAAATGGTGCAGAAACAAGAGGATACCAGTTTGAAAAATATATATGTGGCTGAATATCTGTGTCACTACTTATAAGTAAATATGCTGATCATTGAGTAAAAATACTAAATGGTTAAAAAAAAAAAAATGAAAACATGCTCACAGAATGAGATAGCCAACATGGAACTGGCAGTCAAGGAAAATGTGATGGAAATTTTGGCTCTATTAATTATGCTGGGATTCCTAAATCATTGTAGGAGGACATGAGCTGGTTTCGTTTTGTTTCTTAATTGACATTCTGTCAATTAAGTATGTATTTATCAAATACAAAATGATGTTTTGAAGTATTCTACATTGTGGAATAGTTAAATCTAGCTAATTAACATATGCATCAACTTACATAGTTATCACTTTGTGGGGGAGCATTTAATACCCACTTTCCTAGCATTTCTTAAGAATACAATATATTGCCATTAACTATAGTCACCATGCTCAGAAATAAATCTCTTGAATTTATTCCTCCTATCTAAAATTTTGTATCCTTTGACCATTTGTCCAAGCCCCCTGCCCCAACCTGTCTAGCCTCTCTACCATTTTCTTATTTGTTTCTATGAGATCAATGATTTTAGATTCTATATGAGTGTGATCACACAGTGTTTCTCTTTTTGTGCCTGGCTTATTTCACTTAACATGAGGTTCTCCAGGTTCATCCATGTTGTTGCATGGATGATTGAGGTGATTCCATATCTTGACTATCATAAAAATAGTGTTGCAATAAACATGGACTGCCTTTTCACCATTGTATGTTCTTGGCACTTTTGACAAAACTCAGTTGGCTGCAAATGTGTGAATTTACTTCTGGGCTCTATATTCTGTTCCATTGGTCTGTTTGTTTTTATGCTGATATCACACTGCTTAAGCTAATTTAGTTTTGTAGAGTATTTAGAGTATTAGCTTTGTAGAGGTAGTGCAATGCCTCCAGCTTTGTGGTTTCTGCTCGAGATTACTTTGGCTATTCAGGTTTTTTATAATTCTAATATTAATTTTAACATTTCTTTATTTCTGTGCAGGATGTCATTAATATTTTGGAAGGGACTGCACTGAAACTGTAGATCATTTGGGGCATTATGGTAATTTTAACAGTATTAATTATTTCAATCCAGAACATGAAATATCCTTCTATTCATTTGTGTGCTCTTCAATTTCATATCTGTATAATAACATTAATACATACTATATATAAAATATGTTTTTATAATTATATATAATTACATAATTGTAATATAATAATAGCATTATAACATAATAATATTTAATTTTCAATCTATGTGTGTACTTACAGGTGAAGTGGGTCCCTTGAGGGCAGAATATGATTGGGTCTTTTTTTTTTTAATCTATCTTTCTGTCTTTTGATTGCAGACTTTAATCCATTTACATTCAGGGTTTATTAATGGGTAAGAACTTACTACTGCTATTTTGTTCATTGTTTTCTAGTTGTTTTGTAGACCCTTTCTTTCTTTATTCTTCTCTTACCATCCTGTGGCTGATTTTCTCTAGTAGTGTATTCCTTGTATTCCGTGTTGTGTGTACCCATAATAGGGTCTTCCTTTGTAGTTACCATGAGGCTTATAAAAAACACTTTTTATTTATTTATTTGCTTATTTATTTATTTGAGACTGAGTCTCACTCTGTCACCCAGGCTGAAGTGCAGTGGCATGATCTCGGCTCACTGCAAGCTCCATCTCCCGAGTTCACACCATTCTCCTGCCTCCGCTTTCCGAGTAGCTGGGACTACAGGGGCCTGCCATCATGCCTGGCTAATTTTTTGTATTTTTAGTAGAGACGAGGTTTCATCACGTTAGCTAGGATGATCTCGATCTCCTGACCTTGTGATCCACCCACCTCAGCCTTCCAAAAAAAAAAAAAAAACACTTTATACTTTTAACAAATCATTTTTCAGTTGTAGTTATCATGAGCATATGAGATTTATGTGACAGCATCAAGAAAGTATTAGTATCTGCACATCTAAAGAAGTAAATACTTATTCCAATCTTTACAGAATGGCTTTGTCTAGGAATGGTCTTCAACAATAAATCTGTCCAGAGATTCTGGGCAGGCCTACTGGCATGATTCCTCTGGCCAAGACTACTGTGGCCATTGCAGCATTAAGGGGTACTCTTAACCTGGGACTACTGCCTGTACAATCAGGTACAAAGCCCTGAGATACAGATATTTTCTACTTTAGGTTGGAAACCACTCTGGCTATAACAAGATTTATTGATACTGATAAGTAAAGTGTGGATGTAGTGAAAGAACAGCTAAAATCCAAAAGAGCTAATTAAGACTTCTCAAAGTTAAAAGTAAAATCTTTTGAAGAAGAATGTTTTCTTGGATAGGGGTTTAGAGCAGATTTTCCACTTGGCATAGTAATTTCAGGAGGAAGACTTTAATGCCTCAGTTTTACCAGTTCCATAATCCCTGCTTTCTAATTCCTCACTGGAAATAACTTATTGGTTGTTTTCTAAGTAACCATTCTTCTGTAGGCTCCACTCTCCCTCACAAGACATTATGAATCTCTGCATTCTGCCCCTTCTATTAAACCTCTTCTGAGTAGGCAGGCTGCATAGCCACATATATGTATATAGTTGCCCCTCGGTATCCAGGGGAGATTGGTTTCAGAACTTCCAGTGAATACCATGGATGCTCATATCCCTGATATAAAATGGCATGGTATTTGCATATAACATACACACATCCTCTTGTGTACTTTAAACCACCTCATGATTACTTATATTATCTAATACAGAGTAAATACTATGTAAATAGTTATACTATATTTTTTAGGAAATAATGACAAGGAAAGTCCCTACATGCTTACTACAGATGATTTAAAAAGTACTTTAGATTTCAACTGACTGAATCCACAGAGCAGAAATCATGAATATGAGGGCTGATTATGTATGTCTAGGTATGTGTTAGTACATATTTACTAATATGGCTGTACCTCACGAAACAATGATTGAAAAGAAGAAAAAAGAATGAGAGAATGCAGTTGTTTCTCAGTATACCACTAGAGCTCTTGTTGTTGTGCTTGTTATTACTACCTTTTTCATTTTCTCCATTGTATTTTTTAACTCTAGGATTATGCCTTCTTTTTCTCTTCTATAAGAAAACCTATCAGAATATGGATAAGACAGATCATCATGGAGGATTATTAATCTTCAAGAACTTTCAAATAACTATCCCTGAAGCATGTGGGACATTTGAAAGGAAGTTTGTCAAGGTTAGGGGAAAAGAGAAAAACCATAAGACTGTTCAAAAACATGGGCAAAATTATCCATAATCTTGCAATAGAAAAGCCTCACTAAGCAAAATACAAAAATACGGAAACCTGAAAGAAAATGATCAACTACATTTTTTACAACACAAAAGATGTACCTCCAGTGTTTATTCTTATTTAAACTTTCATATATTTATATACTGTTTTGGAGTTTTCAAAATATCTTAAATGAATTTTCTCAGGTTTCTTTCAGCTGAAATATTTAATTAATCCTAATCTAACCTCTTCCCTCACAAAGAACACAACAATTTTTTTCCTGGGGTTAGTTTCTGAATCTATCTATGAGATAGAATTCATTCTTACTGTAGAATGGACAAAGAGAAAGGCTGAATAAAGTCAAGAGATGACGAAATGAGGCAATTTTCTAACTCTATTTTTAATTCATTTATTAATCCACAATCAGTTAATAATAATATAAAGTTTTCATTAACTCCCCATTAGTTAAGACATATTCATGTTGAGTGAGATATAAGCATGCAAGCATTCCAAGTCTAAATAAACTGTTTTGGAATTCCACTTATCCCTCTGTTCCGCTTTATTATTGCAGAGACAGATCCTAAAAAAATTGAGAGAATGCAATAACTATACTTTTTTAATCCATTAATTTCCATTCTTCTTGATTTTAGCATAATTTTATATCACTTTATTTTTTGTGAACCTGCAAATTATATTTAGTTTGCATTATCCACATGAAAAGCCTAAGAAACTCAATTTCACAACAGTTCCCAGAAAATTGCTCACAGTTTTTACTCTATCCTCTGCATTTTTCTTTCTTTTCTGATGCCATTTTTACCTCATAAATTATGCTGACCATGATTTCATAGTCTAATTTGGAATAAATATTATAATTATTTTAATTTCAGAAGAAAATTTACATAGCAGTAAGGAATAGCCAACCTAGAATATTATGCTACCATATGGTATATGGATGGATAAAATGGTACTGTGTTAGACACTTTAACGTGCTTCAACTCATTTAGTTTTCATAACAATCCTATGATGTGGTCCTTATCACTTGTATTACTTGGGATGAGTCAGATAAGGCTCAGCTTGGTAAAGTGATGGCTAGTAACTGAGAGGCTAGCCTTTGACTGTTGATCTACATAATTCCAAGGATACAGAGTAAAAGGGATCAAACTAAAAAGAGAGTGAACAGATTTCAGGTAAGGATTTGAAAATCTTCCATTTAAATGCCTTCTCCATTACCTGATAAAAGTGTTTTCTTATCTACAAATAATAACAATAATAATAATAACACAGCCTAATGTACAGGGTTGTTGTGAGTTGCAAATAAGGTAATGTTTTTGAAGAGGACTTTGCAAACTGAAAAGCGTCATACAAATGTTTTATATAGTATTATCATAATGAGGCCTCTGTAAACAAAATAAAGAGCACTTGATTAGAGAATTACGGTGCTCCAGAAAAATCATAAAGAGAAACATGATAATGACATAGATGGTATGTAATGACATAATAGATGAAACAACAGAAGAGAACATCTTATTAAATTACAATAAACTATTGAGACAATTCTGATAATACATATATCTCTGACTCTTTAATTTCTAATATTGATAATGGAAATGATGAAACTTCTAATAGTTTACTTTTAAAGAGGAGAAAAAGCTGGGAAAGCTTAAGTGAAAATAGAAAACCATAAAATCTGTCAGATGGAAAGTATAATAATCTAACCATTGAAATATTTTCAAGTTTGGGATAAAAGTATGTATCTGGCAGCACAGGGTTATGATTGTTGAAATAAAGAAACTATCTTTTAGATACTTCAAAATCACCTTACCTTCAGAAGTTAAAATACAGTGGAATTTTTATCAAATAATACTCCATGTACCAAAGATAGAATGACCACATTGTCATTTGTTGATGTGCACATCATCCAGATAGCTACATAGTTAAGCAAAAATAGTATACACAAATCAAACTTTGTAGCTTCTTTGTAAATGCAATGCAATAAACTATATGAGAGAATTGCAATTGTTTTTGGAGAGAGAGAGACAATAAACCATATTTCTAGGTAGATACAGTTGATTCCTAAAATTATGTTGTTCTGAATATGTACAGAGATACTCTTTACAGAAAGGGAACATTGATGAAGGCTCTTGTGAGTTTTCAGAATTCATCTTAGTTCTACTGAAGTGCAAGGTAGAGACAAATTGACAATTGGTCATAGAAACAATGAAAGCTCAATTTAAACAAAGTATAAAACTTAGAGAAATGCATTGATCTGAGGTAGAAGGAAGGGTGAACACATCCAACTAGAGACTGAATAAAAATTCTTCCTCTTCTGAAACTCGCATATGCTTTATAAATACTTTTCCCAGAAAGGATTAAAACCTATCCCACTGTGGATTTAAATCCAGTGAAATCTGAATGACCATCCTCTAATTAGAAATGAAGTATTTGGGAAGAAGTGTTCAAAAGGTCATAAGGCCTGCATGGCCACTTATCTTGGAGAAATTGCTATTTGCATAGGTGCCTTCCTACAAGCTATTTAACGTTATAAAAAAGAAACTGAATAATGTGTTCCATACTCACATCCAGACAGGAGGTCTAAAATTCACTCTTGAGCAAAATATTTCCATAGATTAACTTTAAGGTTTTAAAATGATTTGACTTTTCAATTTTATTAAAACCTACATAAAATTTTGGGACTTTTTCCTAATATTCTCTTATTTCAAATATGTATGTTTTAGGTATTGTAGACATAAGCATCGGCTCCTTTGTGTACTTTAGTTTGTTTATCTAAAAATCAGGAAAAATAATAGTATCATAGAATAGTCACATAAACTATTAGTGTCATAGAATAGTTTTGAGAATTAAATGAGTGAATATATTATATATTATATTATATATTATATAGAGTATATATTATATACTATAATAGTATATAATATATACTATAATATAATAGTATATATTATAAGTTTTCATAAAAGTTTTTATAAAGAAAAAAACAAGAAAATGTTGTAATGGTATATGAAGACTTAAAAGCATTTTGCAACCCTAAACAATTATTGTTATTCTTATTAGTCACATTAACACACATATTAGACTTTGATTCCATCTGACATCTGGTATAATATATATATATTCAGTCATTTAATTCTCAAAATATATATATGCGTGTGTGTATATATATATATAGTGTGTGAGTGTATATATGTACACACACATATGTTGGCATTTGGTAAATCCCTCCATAAATTTTGATCACAGAATATTGTATCAACCAAATTATTTTATAAGTTAATTTGAAACAGTATAACCTTATGCCAAGTACTTCAGTACACACACACACACACACACACACACACACACACACACACACAATATTTGAATGTATTCAGACTTCTGTGGGCAATACCAAAAACAAAACCATCTCCCCACACAACGATGGGGCATTTAGAGCCCTTCCCAGTATTTCTGGGAAATTCCTCCAAAGGGACAGGTGCTTCACCAAGCCTAATTATCTGTCACAGCTTCCTCTGCACAGTTGTTCCAGTTCCACAGCCATCATTGCTTTCACTCTGCCCCCGCTATCTTTCTTCCCTGTTTTGTCTCTAGGAGGAACACAGCCCTTCTCTTCCCGTCTTGAAGCAAAATTGTTACAATGCTGTTGTGATTAGAAAAAGTTTAAAGAAAGGGTTGAGGGGGAAAAAAAAAAAAACAGAAAAATCTTTAAAACTGGTTACTAGAACTCATTCATTCTAAAGAGACTTTAACTAGACCACCTTTGCTACATGGACAATTGGTAGTCCCTCTTCCTAAGCCCTGTCCATGGCTCTATCTCTGCAGAACTTACTTGTATCTATTCACTTACCAGAGTCCTCCAAAGCACTGCCTCTCCCCAAACTTTATCTCTTCAGCAGTCAGGGGACAAGTTTAAAAATCCTAATACTTTATTATGCAAAAGAGTTTACCTTCCTTGTGATAATAGGGATACCCAACAAGCCTCCGTTCATAATTAAAATGTCTTCCTAAACAAAAAGTCCACTTTCTGTCATAGAGTGCAAAAATATCTAGAGTTTACAATATAACATTGTTATCCAACTGTGAGGATAGCTCTAACTATAGATACTTGACTATAAATATGTTACAGTTTCTCTCCAGTAGGCACATGGTGTAACAGATATATTAGTGTGTAAGTCATGCCTATAGTTACATTTCTGTGACTCCAAGGTTTAGTGATCAAAGTAAGGAATTTGGAATCAGAAGAACTGAAATACATCTAGGATTCACCATTACTAGTTGTGCAATCTTGGCTAACTCATTTAATCTAAGGCTCATAAAATGAGGATAAATATAACTGCCTTTCCTACCTGTAAGTTTTTATAAAGGAAAAAAAAAAAGAAAACAAGAAAATGTTGTAATGGTATATGAAAACTTAAAAGCATTTTGCAATCCTAAATAATTATTGTTATTCTTATTAGTCACATTAACACACATATTAGACTTTGATTCCATCTGACATCTGGTATAATAAATAATCTAACATTTCATCTAATCAGCCTTTGCTATAATTATTCCTCACAAATAATGAATTATGGATGATGGCTGTAATAGAAATTACACACACACACACACACACAATCAGTACCCACCTTATTATGAATTTAGTATTTAAAGGCTATCTTAAACTCTAATCAAAAGCAGTTGTGAAAAGATAGATTCAAAACACTTAGTACACAGTTAATAGGAAAAAATAGAGTTGCCACAGAAACAGATAATGGAGCAACAGTCAGCAGTTTCCACATATAATATATAATTTTACTACTTCTCACTACTTTGGTATATTTTAATGAGACCCATCTTGGGAAGAAAAAATAAGGCGATCCCCAGGGCATTGGTGGAAAGGGAAGTCAACTTGGGATGAGAAGGACTCAGAAATATGTACCCCATAGATAACATGCAACAACACCTGTTGCTTGTATAGATGTTGGGAGGGATGATGAGTCTGGAGCTGAGGAAGGTTCCCAGGGCTCTGTCTTAGGCAACCGGATAGCTGGGGCAGTAAATATAATAGAAAATATTTAGAATATGTAGCAGTATGTTTAAAGATGAGGAAGAATAGTGGGTGGATCTAGTTTGGGAAATGTGTAGATGTTACGAATGTTCAGTAAGCACTTGGCTAGAGTCCTATGACTAAAACTAGAAATGTAAGCTGAATATGGAAATTGAAAGATAATCAAATAGAATACAGTTAAGACAGGAAAAGGGACATCTTACAATCTTTAAGGTGTCTTCATACCTTAAAATATTACATGGGCCAATGATTGAATCTTGGGGAACAGCATTGATTAAGGAGCATGCAGCCTCAGAAGGAAATAACAATAACTACTAGGAAGAAAAGGATAAATACTAGAATTGTCAAAAGAGATATACATGGACAGGAGTGACAGAAAGGACTAGATGGTCTAGTTCATAGACCAAGGTAAAAAGGAGAGATAGAAGGGAGATGAGCTAAATTGCAATTGAGCCTATAGAGGGAGGAGGCAATTGACTAAGTCCTCTGAGGCAATAGAGGTGTTGGTCTTGAATAGAAGAAACAGCTTTACTCTCTCAGATTTGAAAAAGGAAAGACAAAATAAAATCAGGGTATAGGTGCATATTACTTTGGGGACATCAGAGAGAATAGGAACTAAAAAGTTCAGTCAGAAAAATTTAACTTCCTGTTTTAACTGTATTATTATTGGGTATAGAATTATGGGTTACTGGGTTTGTTTTTCGTTCAATACTTTAAAGATGTCATTCCTTTTTCATCTTGCTCGCAACGTTTCTGAGGAGAAATTTGCTGTAATTCTTATCCTTATTTGTCTTTAGGTAATTTATCATTCCCTCCCTCTGGTTGTCTTTAAGGTTTTCTCTATGTTTTTGATTTTTAGCAGTTTCAGTATAATATGCCTCTGCACATGTGTGTTTATTTTGGTATGTATCTTGCTTGTTATACTTGAAGATTTTGAATCTGTGATTTTGTGTCCATCATCAATTTTGGAAATTTTTCAGCAATTTTTTCTTCAAACATTTCTTCTGCCTCTTTTTCTCTTTTCTCTCCTTCTGTCATATCAATTATGGATATGTCATGCCATTTAATATTGTATCAGAGTTCTTTGATGCTCTGTTATGTTCTTTCTTTCTCTCTTTTATTTCCACTCTTTTTTTCTGTTTGGGTAATTTCCACTGACTTATTTTCAAGTCCAGTAATTCTTTCCTTAGCTGTCTTAAGTCTACTAAAAAGCCCAAAGACATTTTTTATCTCTTTGACTATGTTTTTAATTTCTAGAATTTCCATTTGATTTTTCTTAGTTTTCATATCTCCTCTGAAATTACCTATCTGATCTCACATGTAGTCAACCTTTTCCATTAGAGCCTTTAAAATATTAATCATAGTTACTTTAAATTCCTTGTTTGATAATTTTTATATGTGTCCCATATATCACATGTTTGTGTGTATTATCTTTTTGGAGTGCTTTTTCTTGTCTTTTCATATACTCATAATATTTTGCTGAAAGCTGGATATCTTGTGTAGGATAGTAGATACTGAGATAGATATTTTTGGAGGCTTAAAGAGGAGTAGATTGTGAAATGACTTTGCCAGTTGTTATTTTCTTAATATTTGCTTCCCCTTTAGCTTTGGGTCTTTCCTTAATGCTGTGCCCTAAAGAGAATGTGTCTCTTGAATTTCTTCCATATTCAGCCATATTCCCATATTATTTTTACTCAACACTTGTTAGGCTGTTGGTAGCAGGCCAGAGGGGAAGGACATTCCTTGATGTTCTGATTAAGACTCAGATAGGCAATGTGTACCTCTGTATCAGCAATGTGGCCTTCACAAGTGCTCCTGCAATGTTCTCCAATTGTTGTGCTAATCCTAGCATATATTCTGTACCCTACTCCTGGGGATAGAGCATTACTTGTTTTCTTCCCCTCACCACGATCATTCTTCCTACTGCCACCATCACCAATGAATTTCCTCCAGTTCCCTAAGACAACGATTTTTTGCCATTCTCTTTGCCATTTAACTCTTTCATTCCACTGGGAAATGGTTGTGGTTTTGAAAGTGGCTGCTGTTCTCCCCAGTCTTTCCTGTGAGTGCCTGGTGGGTTTTGTGGAGAAAAAACCTGCTATAGGATGTATCCCCTATATCTGTCACCTCCAATGTGTCACATTTTCATGCTAGTCTATACTCAGCCTTTAGCAATTCATTAAAATGTTCAACTGAATCATCTTGTTGGTTTATATGACATCTGGTGGTTTCTGCCCAAGGAAAAACAAATGATGCCATCCTCTTTCTCTTTGCAGGTGCCTGTCTCTTTCCAGATTCTGAGTTGTTTGATTGCCCTGCAACCTAAATTTGCTGGTGCATTTTTTTTTAATTAACAAATAGGTAGTTTGTATAGCGTTTTCCTTACAGTAAGAATGAGAAAGACACTCTCTGAAGCTCTCTGCATCTCTGAGCTTAAATTAGAAGCTAGATAGTTTACTCTGGAATTTCTTAATTTACCAAAATAAAGAACTTGAGATTATTTACTGTGAGTCATAGAAATGATAAGGGTTTGGTGAGAATGATGATTGTTTGAATTTATTGATTTTTCCGTGTCTTTAAATATTTTTATTGGAATGGGGGTACTCTTGGCTGATAGCTGATCCCAGTATTTTCTAAAGTCTTAATGAAAACATCTGGGAGTGTGGGACACGAAGTGTTATTTTAAAGGAAAAGGTGTCATTCCAGCTTTGAGGAAAGATTGTTCCTTTAGTTTGACAAAGGACTGGTTAAGATCCATGTCTGGAACATAGACGTTCCAGTCTAAATGCCTTTGCATAACGCTGTAAAAGGAGTTGTTTTTGTGGGCAGAGTTGTATCTTTGTGAATTATTATGTTTATGTGAACTTGGAATGAGGGGTCTCTCCTGAGTTTCCTGGAGTAAAGGGCCTGCAAACCATGTAGGATATGAGAAGAAAGGCATTTCACTGTGGGAAGATAAGCAAAGTAACAGTAACTAAGCAGAAAGGACTGGGTTTGTCCTTTAATGCCAGAAATGATTACTTTTTATATTCAGTCCTAAGGTTTTCTTTCGACACTAAGATTTTTTTCCCATTATGTTCAGGACTTAGTAAAGTTTGGTTATATGTTACCACCCGGAACTGGTAAGTGAGGAAAGTGAGGAAGAAATAACACTGTCCACATTTGGCACAACAGTTCAGAGGTCTCTGTTAATGGAAAAACAGACACGCTTGGTGCGACCACAGGTGAACTGTGGGGGTCAAAATGGTAGTTATCAGAAGAGAGCTGGTCGCTGGTCAAAGCGGCTGTCATTGGAATATAAAGCAAAAGGATTCAGATTTCTTCAAAGCACAACCATTCAAAATATTACAGCTCCTATCAGCAACATGTATGGGTAAAGTAAGAAGATTAATGTTTAAAGCAGCAAAAAATTTAAATAATTAATTCTCTGAGGTACCAGTAAAATGAGGTTATTTTCAATTCCATCAGTTCTTAGAGGCAGTAAATGTCCAACAAACAGAGGCAGTGATTTTGCATACTTGGCAGAGATTTGATGAACTCAATTTATGAATCAGGATCCTATTTATACTTTGGGTGGAAAGGATAGTCATTTGTTAGGTTAAGAAGAACCTATTCTTTGACTGCAAGGTTCATAATGTGAAAAACTATTATTGAGCCTGTTCTAAGAAGTACACAATCTTGGAAATACATTGTCACAGCCTTGGAAATACATTGGAAATACATTGTCACAGCCTTGGAGTTGAAAGAAATCTGTTCATTTATTTAATCTACTCGTCATTTACATCAGGTATAACTCCCAATGCCATCCCTCCCTGCCCCCGATAATAGGCCCCGGTGTGTGATGTCCCCTTTCCCGAGTCCAAGTGATCTCATTGTTCAATTCCCACCTATGAGTGAGAACATGCGGTGTTTGGTTTTCTGTTCTTGCGATAGTTTGCTGAGAATAATGGTTTCCAGCTGCATCCATGTCTCTACAAAGGACACAAACTCATCCTTTTTTATGGCTGCATAGTATTCCATGGGGTATATGTGCCACATTTTCTTAATCCAGTCTGTCACTGATGGACATTTGGGTTGATTCCAAGTCTTTGCTATTGTGAATAGTGCTGCAATAAACATACGTGTGCATGTGTCTTTATAGCAGCATGATTTATAATCCTTTGGGTATATACCCAATAATGGGATGGCTGGGTCAAATGGTATTTCTTGTTCTAGATCCTTGAGGAATCGCCATACTGTTTTCCACAATGGTTGAACTAGTTTACAATCCCACCAACAGTATAAAAGTGTTCCTATTTCTCCACATCCTCTCCAGCACCTGTTGTTTCCTGACTTTTTAACAATTGCCATTCTAACTGGTGTGAGATGGTATCTCGTTGTGGTTTTGATTTACATTTCTCTGATGGCCAGTGATGATGAGCTGGTACCATTCCTTTTGAAACTATTCCAATCAATAGAAAAAGAGAGAATCCTCCCTAACTCATTGTATGAGGCCAACATCATCCTGATACCAAAGCCTGGCACAGACACAACAAAAAAAGAGAATTTTAGACCCATATCCCTGATGAACATCAAAGCAGAAATCCTCAATAAAATATTAGCAAACCGAATCCAACAGCACATCAAAAAGCTTATCCACCATGATCAAGTGGGCTTCATCCCTAGGATGCAAGGCTGGTTCAACATACGCAAATCAATAAACGTAATCCAGCATATAAACAGAACCAAAGACAAAAACCACATGATTATCTCAAAAGATGCAGAAAAGGCCTTTGACAAAATTCAACAGCCCTTCATGCTAAAAACTCTCAATAAATTCGGTATTGATGGAACGTATCTCAAAATAATAAGAGCTATTTATGACAAACCCACAGCCAGTATCATACTGAATGGGCAAAAACTGGAAGCATTCCCTTTGAAAACTGGCACAAGACAGGGATGCCCTCTCTCACCACTCCTATTCAACATAGTGTTAGAACGTTTTAACCTACATCTATTCTGAGTCACTTTTACCAACATCTAATTGCATTTTATGGTTGTTGTTTTCAATTCTCCCTTCCTGCATTAGGACAGTTTTCAGCATTGTTTCAGGAAATCAAAACATGTAAATGCTTTCCGAATAGATAACAATACTATCCACTCAAGGATATAGTCTTCTTTGACTACTTACCAATTATTTCATTTTCTTTGGGTAAGGAATGCATGTTCTGAATCCCTGCATGAGCATTTGCAAAGAAAAAAAAAAAAAAAAGCAACTAGAATCTTTTACTTTTTCAGCCCTTATACGCAGACATGCTGGACATCTCTCATCTTTTCCTTCAATCCGTTGTTTATTTTGGGACTCTTGTTTCTGTGCAAAGTCTAGGTCTCTTTCGGTATGTTCAAATAGAACCCTGCTAGCAAATCAATGCTATGTAATGGTCTCTTCTAGAAAAATAAAAGTTGGACATTTAATAATATATTTAGGGGCATACAATAAGCAGAGATGTGACATTTAAAGTGTGTTGCTTCTTGTTTTAAGTTAATTTATAGAAAGGATTGTTTTCGTTGTGGTACTGTGGTGTTATCATTTATTTTCAGTAATTTTAATACATTTAGCCAATATGATTTCATAAGCAAGATTATCTGCAAATCTTAAAGCCCAACCTGGAAGTGAACTGGTGGTGTGTTAACTCTCTGAACTGCTGAGGTACCATTTGGTATACAGTTCCATGGGATGTAACTGTCATAGTTTGGTCAAATAGTTGGGAGGGCTTAACAAATATTGTAGATTGGATTAAATTCAGGATGTTGAGGGCTGCAAGTAGAGTCGAATCCTTACTACAGAAGCAATATTGCCAAAACAGAAGTCCAGACTACCATAGTAGGAAGAATGGCAGTGGGAGGGGAATATGACCATAAAAGAGTTATAAGTTAAACGTCTTATTCCCAGTTCTTGTGCTCTAAGTGAGGCTGTATGCCTACCCCCATGTGTGTGGCATATGACATATCCTGGGTAATAGAAAGAACTAGAAAGCAGGGTCAGTGTGGCTCTAACTATATACCAATGAACCATTCTTGGCCTTGCTATCATGGCTTTTAATTTGCACAAGTTAGGGAAATTTGTGAACTGACAAGACTGACATTTTTCAACAATAAAAGTAAAGTTGTTACCTGCTCATTGATGGATTAATTCCATTTAGGAAAGTTTTAAGACTTAAAGGATTTGGTGTAGAAGTATAGAACACAATTGATTATTGTATAGCATTTTAAAAATGATTTTTGCTTGATGGCTTGGTTTGGATTTTTTGTTTGCTTTATTTTTTAATGTGATTTCAATGCTGTTTTTCTCATTTTACCTTTGAAAAAAATATTCTAGATATTGGAAGTGTTTGATAATAAATCTAATTACTTATGGTTTTCTTACTCCCACTTCTACCAAGACATAGATGCATAGATGCAAAGCCAGAACTATAACTCAGGGACAATTCCAGTTCTGCCCTTGAAAGTGCTGACCATGGGAAACAATGTAAACACATCAATAATTTTAATTGAAGTCAGATTTTTAGCTTTCAAAACACTTGCCATTTCAATAGTGAAAAAAAGCTAAATAAAATTTTAAAAGAGAATTACCTTCAGTTAAAAATAAGCAGCCATTATAAACATTTTTCTAAAGCAAATACTACTGACAGAAAACTCCATCAATTATGCTTTTCTTTAAAATTTCACTTTGTTATACAGAGATTTTGTCTGTAAGAATAATTTTTTAATATTCATTGTCAATGCAACAAGATTTATCTCCATTTTTTTATCTGTGTTGTTTACACTGGTAAGTACAATATATGCAATTATTTCTTGGACATAATCATTTGTAATTCAACTTCAACTTGAAATTGTCCAAAAATGAAATAGCAAACACATCACAATATAGACAAAAGTGGAGCTTTTTCCAAGATGACAATTTAATGATTGGCTTTGGCCACTAAAACAGTCATGTGACATGTGATTGATTTAAAGCAAATGGTTGCTGATCAGTCCCTATTCTTTCAGACCTTTCCTGTCATTCTCACATTTATTTATACTCTTGGCTATTCTTATAGCATTGTTGATTATCTGAGAAAAATTATTTTTACCCACTCTGAAATAATCTATGTTTCTGCAACAATGAGCATAATTGTCAATTATGGCACATTATTCACAGCTCAAAATATCCCTACTAAACAGGGTGCCCACAATGTGATGAAATGCAAGTACATAGAGACTTCAGAGAGATACAGAACTTCAGTCTTCCTCTAAAGAATTAAAGATTAAAATGGGATAGATTTAGGTGATCAGGGTTAGGGACACAGTAGTGAAATAATTTTAACAAATTATAAAAATTATAAATTTAGTTATCAGTTATGCTTTATGAGAAAGAACATGTATCTTACAATGGATACTCAGAGCCTAACACACAGTAGCCATTCAGTAAATATTTGTAGAACTTTGTAAAGAAAGAGAACAAGTGGGGCCGGGCGCGGTGGCTCAAGCCTGTAATCCCAGCACTTTGGGAGGCCGAGACGGGCGGATCACGAGGTCAGGAGATCGAGACCATCCTGGCTAACACGGTGAAACCCCGTCTCTACTAAAAAATACAAAAAAACTAGCCGGGTGAGGTGGTGGGCGCCTGTAGACCCAGCTACTCGGGAGGCTGAGGCAGGAGAATGGCGTAAACCCGGGAGGCGGAGTTTGCAGTGAGCTGAGATCCGGCCACTGCACTCCAGCCCGGGCGACAGAGCGAGACTCCGTCTCAAAAAAAAAAAAAAAAAAAAAAAAAAGAAAGAGAACAAGTGGGAAGGCAGCTATAAGCACCAAAGGAGTGAAATCTCTAAAACTACAACTTCTCATATCAATTTGTTGTGAATAAAGACACAAGCAGGAACTTGGTTTTGTTTTGTATTTTGTGCTTTTCAAAGGATTTTTACCTCATCTCCTCTGACGTTCTTTGGACCCTACTGAGTGAATACCAGTGAAAAAATCAGTTTCTACATCCTTAACTTTGTTAGGATGTTAGGATTCTAAGCTGCAACAGCTTTGTCAATCTCGTAGCTTAGGTGCGGTTGAATATAGTAGAGAAATGAGGCCCATCTAGGAAGGAATTTGTTATTTTTACATTAACCATACACAAAAAAAAATACTCTATCTTATGGGGTAATTGTGAGGAAAAATGAATGCAGATAGCTCTGAAGTGCCACAACAAAATGTATCATCTTTTCCAAATTTATTTTTTAGCTGGCAACTCCAGGCGGACACTGAAATGCAGATAAAATGGCATAACTAACCCACCCTGGGTCATTAGGTGAGTGACTGCTTCTAAAAACTCAGAAATGAAAAGGTACAGATGGAAAAAAATACATATCTTTTCTTAAGAATAAAATCACTTTAGTTTACAAAGTTTGTACAATATTTTTAAAGTCTTCCATGAAAATAAACAATTCTCAGGAGCCTACTGTGAAAAATTTCACCAGATGGGCTCCTAGCCCCTGGACTCAAAACTGACAGCCTATTTAGGTGGGCTTTAAATTCATTATGGAAAAAATGTGACAGATACTCTATGTCTTCCAAACACAAAGGAGTTGTTTCCAGTTTTCAATTAACGCTGAACAACAATTCTATCAAAAAAGAACAGTTAACATCAATTAAAGACATCTGGTGAGTGACAAATTTATCCAAATGTAGAACATCCATAAGAATCCTAAGTCAAATAAAGGGCAATTTCATCAAGAAAATTAACAAATCCAAGTGAGTAGATGACATCTTGAATATTTTCAAACTGGTAGGAAGAAAATGATTCAGTGTACTAGAAAAGTGGGAATTTCATGCAAAAGGCTACAAGAAAGTTTAGAATTTAATACACTAGAAAATTTATTAATGAATAAGAATTAAAATGTATCTAGTTTATTCTCCAGATGAGAAGATTTATAAAACTTCATGAGTTTGGAGAATAACAGAGATATTGTAAAGAAAAAAAAATGCTAAAAATTTTCCTTTAACTCCTGATTTTAAAATATATAATTACAACAAAAATTTTTTATATCCTGTTCTCTTGTCTGTACCTTTCCTTCCCTCCCCTGATTAGCTAAAAGCCAGTAAGAAAGCAGACATTAGCAGAGGGAAGAAGGGTAACTCAGATAGTTCTGAAATTTATAAACATCTGAAAAGTTAGATGGTCAATCCATTGATAGGATAAGATACTTCAGAGACCTGTGTCATTGGATTTGATGTTAAGAAAGAACAATATAAAATAAGCAAACTAAGAATAGTGAAGAAAGGGGAAAATCATTTACAGTAAAATTAAAATTAGCTCCTAGGTCTATGAAGAGATTATTAGACTTCAAAAATCATTGGTAAGAATATCCCTAACATAAAATTTAGAAAATAAGAAATGAAGAGAAAGATGTTGACCAGATCATTTTCAGTGTTACCAAATTGGGAGAACATACAGATTCTAGTATGCTGGTCACTACCTTTGGGCTTAAACAAGACAGTGACTTATAAAAATCAATCATGCCTTAAGAATATCAAATTCACCTGAGGTCAGGAGTTTGAGACCAGCCGAACCAACATGGTGAAACCCTGTCTCTACTAAAAAGACAAAATTAGCTAGGTGTGGTGGCATATGCCTCTAATTCCGGCTACTCAGGAGGCTGAGACAGGAGAATCGCTTGAACTTGAGAGGCAGAGGTTGCAGTGAGCCGAAATCCCAGCATTGCACTCCAGTGCAGTGGCTCAGGCCTATAATCCCAGCACTTTGGGAGGCTGAGGCGGGTGGATCACGAGGTCAGGAGATCAAGACCATCCTGGCTAACATGGTAAAACCCCGTCTCTACTAAAAATACAAAAAAAAAATTATTCGGGAATGGTGGTGGGCGCCTGTAGTCCCAGGTACTCAGGAGGCTGAGGCAGGAGAATGGCGTGAACCAGGGAGGCGGAGCTTGCAGTGAGCAGAGATCTCGCCACTGCACTGAAGCCTGGGTGGCAGAGCAAGACTCCATCTCAAAAAAAAAAAAAAAAAATCAAACTCTCTTATGGACCAAATGTTTGTGTCCCCCTGAAATACATATGTTGAAGCCCTAACCTCCACTGTGATGGTTTTTGGAGGTGGGGTCTTTGGGAGGTAATTAGGATTAGATGAATTCATGAAGATGGGGCCATGATGATGGGACTAGTGACCTTAAAAGAAGCAGCAGCAGAGAGCTTGCTTTCTCTCTCTGCCATGTGAGGACCCTGGAAAAAAGTAGCTTTCTGCAAGCCATGAGCAAACCAGGAAGAGAGCTCTTACCAGGAGCAAAATTGGTTGGCATTTTGATCTTGAACTTCCCAGCCTGCAGAATTGTGATAAAATACATTTCTGTTTAAGCTACCTAGTCTATGGTATATTGTAGCCCAAGCTGATTAATATACTCTCTTTGCCCTGATGCCTTGATTTTCTATTTATTTGGGAACTGGTCTTCAATTCAACTTATGAATGAGCACAACATGGCATAGAATCATAGAAATTCATAACTGGTAGGAAACAGAACTCTCACGTAGCTTAACCACCCATCTTATGCCTGATTTGTTTGAGCTGAAAAGTGACTAAACGGTCTTCCAAGATACACTGGAACCCCTCTCATGAGAAGAATTCATTAAATAAGGTGATCGTTTAAGGATGATCTTTTTTCTTCCTCTTTTGTATGCCTTAAATGTTCACAATGAAAGATGCAAGACCTACAGAGAGGCATGTAGGGAGGAACAGAGACTGTTTTAAATTTCTAACATTTTCTTTGGATTTTCAAAGGTCATAATACCAAAGATAAAATCCTCAGATTCTAAAGAGAACTAATTCTTTAAACTTTCTTCATCAAAAGCAGGAAACATCTACCTCTAAGTCTACAATTTTGGATTATATTATGGCAAAAATGTTAAGCGTTGGAGGGGGACATGCTCAGACCAGAGCAAAATAAAATTTTATAGCCCTAAAGTGACAACTTCTAACTAGGCAATAAGTCTGGCTCTTTTTTCTGATAAACATTAACTTCTGCTTAGGATCATTTAATTAAGTGGAAGCATTTTCGTTATGCCAGTGGATTCTCAAGAAGTTACAAAGCAGTGAAATGAGAGTTCTACTGTTTACCTTGGACAAATGTAGGCCAACTCAGGTTCTCTTAATCTGGAACTTGACCGTTTCCACCAAGATAAAATTTTTTGCATTAAACAAATACAAATAGGAAATGTCCTAGCATCATTAAGTAGTCTCAGTTCCTTAAAGTCACGGCTCAGTTAATCATTTGCTTTTAGAATGTTTTCCTCCAAGAATAGGGAAATATTTAATGACATATTTGTAATTATTCAAAATATTCTCCCTTTTGCCTTTACACATCTTTTTCAGATCACATGTCTCTGAAATTCAATGAAAGAAAACATTATATGAATAGTTTGATTTCATATTTAATTTATAATAAGAAAACTCCATAAGAGTAAGATGTGTTTGCAGTTTGGTCACCTATTACAGTGAGTGACTGTATGATGATGAGAATTCCAAGCTCAAAGCCAGGCCCCTTCTTTTATGCAATAATACATACAACCAAACACCAACCAGCAAAACACATAAATTTGAACAATCCCTCAGAGTTTGTTGAATTTACTTGGTTAGTTATTAAACACAGTATTCAGTCAAAGGATTGGCATATGTCTCAGCAAATCCTCATTTTTTAACAAACACAGTTAGGCATACTACACTTTATCTGCACATACTCATGCCTTACCCTTAAAAGCTGGATGGTAACTCCATAGAAAGGATGAAAGATGACCTTGGGCCATCACAATAGAATCACTGGTTATAACACAAAGTGTTCTCATACTAGAGAAATGTGTTTGCATTTGTGGTTTTTCTGATGCCTTCAAATGAATATTCCTACGTCACAACTACATCTGTTTGGATGCCTACCCCCTTGGGTAAATGAACAAAGGGATGTGTTCTTAGCACTTGCTTGATGGAAATTAACAATCACTTTCATCCTTGCCTTGTGTAGCTTTCTTTGAGTTGCTCTATTTGCTTTTTGCCACGAGCTAATATAAATTTTAAAAGTATCATGACTGTGGTATCTTAAGAATGCTATGTAATTGGAAATAAGGTTTAACCTTCAGTAGAGCCCTGAGGATGTTCACCTTAAAATGTTTTTAAAAAAAAAAAAAAGATAAAAGAAGTAATTAGATATATATGCTAGGATTGAAAGCTCATGGAAGGGAAGAACTTTCAGAATGTTACTGGTTGAAGTACCTAATGACGTAAGTTTAATTTATGATTTTGGATATGCCCAGAAGGTTTCATATTCAAGACATAAATTCCCTATGTTTTGATTTTTAATCATATATTTTCTGCATGCACTCAAAAACTAGAGTGTTCAATATCAGGCTAGTAGACTTATATGAATGAATGGTAAGATATAAACCAGTTGAAAGAATTTTCATCAAATGCTAACCAGGCCACATAGACAAACAAGTCTTCATTTGTTAATAAGCTGTGTACAGTCAGAAAACTGAAAGTTAACTAAAGGTTTCCCACAAGCCTAATCATGATAGTATAGTATTAAAATACAAAACCAAAACTAAAATGTTATATGTACACATGTTTAGAAAACAGATGAAAACAAAAGTTACTTACACTTTTGCTCCGAGAAAGCAAATCACAGGTATTTCTTTTCATCGTGTTGTTTTAAGTAACTAAAATGGGAACTAGTGTTTCCAATGTCAATGCTCTCACTGCAAGTATCCACTCAAAAGCCAACTGGAATGCTGAAAAGAAAAGGAAGGAAATGTTTAATCAAGTATATGATTAACACATGCACTTTGAAATGCTCTTAGACTGGGACAGTAATTCTTAAATAATTCATCGGAACAGGCTAAAACGGTACTGTGTTTAAAACAATAAAAACATATACACAAGCAACATTTCCAAAACAGATTTTGTTAAATGTAAGTTAGAGATTTCAAGCACCATCTGTTTTCTATTAAATATTCAACTCTACCGTTTTAGTGGCTGAAAAAAAAGAAAAACAAACAAACAAAAAAAAAAAAAAACAGATATGGTAGCCATAACCTAAAGTTACATGTACAAAATGAAGATGCAAACTGAATTGTGTATATGTTGATTCTTGTTGGGACAGCTAGGGACTCGACAATTTTTCACTAAGGGATCACTAAGGTGATCCACTGCTGGAGGACTCTTACCTACATGTGAAGAAAAGAGCCCTCTGAGCAACTGAATCATTGCCTCTCGTTTCACTGACAATAATCAATAGTACCTTAAAGCCAATCCAATAACTCTTCAGTAAATTTAGTGAGTTCCCTACCCCTTTAGTTCAAAGTGGTTGTAAGGAATACTTGAGAAGATGAGAACAAAAAGTATAAGCAATAACTGTTAAGTAGTAACTGTTATTTCAAGGAATCTTCCAGAGTAATTGGCACTTGAATGACATTGATATCCTCATTATCTAACAAATCTTTACTTTCTCCTAGACACTACAATGGAGATTCTTCATTTTCAGTTTTGAAGATGGAACAAATCAAATAGCTGTACGTATTGTTTTCATTTACGATATTCTTTTACATCAGGACACAACCTACATATTTATAGGGTATATTTGCATGTGGGCTGAAGTGCTTTCAGGGAAAGAACTTACTGTAAGGGAAAGAGGATAAAAGGCCTGATCAAACCACAAAAACTCTGATATTGCAAGTTTAGGCTAATATTGTAGGTGTAGACTGATGTTAACAGTGGCATGTAGTTCTATCATTTGGGTTTGTTCTAAGCTTCTCAAAAAACATGTGTCTGAGACATAAGGAAAAGAGTAACAGCAGTGAAGGTCTGAAGGAGCTGGTTTTGCTGAAATGATTGAAAAATATTAAAGTACAAAGTAATATGAATTATACATGTAAAAGATGAAAAACAAAGTAACTATGTATCATTTAAAAAAAAAAAAAGAAAAAAAAACCATATAAAATGAAAACAGAGAAGCCTGCAGGGAACACAGCCTTTTTAAAGGCTGAAAATACTTGTTTGGAATATATGTGAGTCACCCTCTCAAGTCTTCTCAAAATAAAACGAAGACACTTTGCGGGAGGTTAGAGGTCCCATAACAGCAAAGTAGAGGTAGAAACAGAGAAATAAAGTTCACTGCAGCTAAGAACATCTCTAGATGCAACTTGGGGACTCAAAGGCAAACAATGTACAAAGCCTTCTTCCAAGGTTGATAGAAATGCTTGCCTGAAGATTAAAGAAAAATGCACAATCAAATGTGAGTTGCTAAGATAAATACTGTTTCTCTGAGTGTGTATGGAATTTTTCTAAAGGAGTAGGATTTGAAGGGAGGAGCTGATCCACAAATGGAAAGTTCTCAGCTAGTACACCTCCAGGAATTGAATCACCTTTACAAATTAGCATCCTATAGGTCCCAGAAAATGTGGAATTATGTTACTCATTTAATTTAGGAATTGAACAGAAATAATACAAACTGTGAACAAAATATTACATATCTAGGGAGAAAAAAAATTAGATAACAGCTGTGGGAAGCTTACATATTATCAGAGAAAAACTTATTCAAAATATTTATTTATTCATCCAGTATTTAATGAGTAGCCTTAGGGACAACCTTGGAATAGTTGTCCTACTAGGCTAGTGACTCAGTGGTAACAAATCAGTCAAATCAGACAAATAATGGATTTGACCTGATAAGCTTTGCTGAATTAACCAGGTTTTTTAAAAATTTGCCTTGAAATCATTTAAAGACCATCATTAGCAGATACTTTCCTGTGGGAAATTAGAACTTACAAAAACTTCAATAGGTAAAGAGATTCAGTTGAAAACTGACTGCTGATGGAATAGCTCTTCTCACCCTGTATAGCTAGGAGGCACCTAGCCTTACTAAAAGAGTATAGACTTTGGAACCAGATAGGTATAGATTGGAATTTCAGCTTTCCACTGGCATTCTATGTAGCTTTTAGGTACATTATTTGATTTATCTGAAATTTTTCCAGTTCTGCAAAAGAAAGATAGTAATACACATATGTGTTTTCAAAATAAATGAAGTAAAAAGTATTGTCTAGGAGAATGCTTGGCTCATAGGAGGTATTTGGATCTCATCATCATCATCATATATTTATCATCATCCATCATCACTACCTTCTTATTCTCTTAGTATCAAATAGCAAGCAACACCAACCCATTCTTATTTTTTCTCCTATAAATGCTAACCTCTCTCAAATAATACATATGTGGGCAGATCTATTTTATACTAACCAGTATGAATAACCTATCAGTTAAAGGTCCAGGAGTAAACAGACAGCATACTTATATTAGGATAATTTACAGCAGGTTCAACAAACAGACTCTTTAAGGAGATGTTGGTAGGGTAGAGGAATCCACAAAGGATGGCACAGTACTTGGAACTAGCAATAGCAAAGTTTTCACCCTAAGAGGGGTGGGTTGCCCATACCTAGGAAAAAGCATCACCCGGAATGGGCTGCCTTTAAAATGGAAGTTGCTCTCTGGGACACAGCTAGCCTCAGGTCTCCCTAAAAGGAAGGAAATAAGAAGATGCACGCAGTCTCATTTTCCTTTCTCCATCTGTCTCCTGCTAGGACTCCCCACTAGCCAAATGCAAGCAAGCAGGAGGGCAAAGGAGGAAGATGTACATCTCACTGGTCAACCTTCCAGGGTACAAAGCCCCTCAAGGTAGGGCAGGGAGGAGAGTGGAGATGGAGAGGAAATGGTAGACGCACTTTGCAGTCTATGAAGAGGATTGCATGTTCTGTCACCACATTTATCCTTAAAAAAAAATCTGTAATTTATCCTTAAACTTTCCAATAATCCTGTGAGGTAGACATTGTCAACATGTTATACCATGGCACAAAAGAGGAAATCAGAACCAACAAATGAAGGAAATTGCCCAGGAAATGGCAGAACCAGGATTCACACCTGACTGATCTGCCTCAAAGTCCACATTTTTGTCTACTCTTCTGTAGTGCTTTGCTGCCAATAGCATGAACCAGTGCATCTTAATTATGAACAACTGGTAACCTCTGCAAAAATCAAAGCTGTGCCTAAACTAAAAAATGTTTGATGAAAAGGTCGACTCTCAGGAAGGCATTTATCCTAGTTCCTACAAGTTTCTCTCTCAGCAAAGATAATGTGGTTAGACTGCAGAAAGCTTTCTTCCTCCAGGTGCACTAAAAAGAAAGTCAGGCAAGAGAATACTCACACGTGCAATTTCATTATGATAGGAGTTTCCACATAAAGTTAATTAGAAAGAAGGAAGAGTCGGCTCCTTCAGGGAGAACACTTTAGAAATAAAAATGAAGAGAGGAGGTAGATAAGACAGATAGTGCTGGAATATTCAGAGATGGAATTAGAGATGGAGCACCTGTATACATTTTGCTGTGTCGACGCAAAGGGAATTAAGACAGGTTCTATCCTAGAGATTAAAGATTTATATAGCAGAAAATGTCTTGAACTGGTCATCAGATGAAGTAAGTTCTACTTTCATTGCTACGTCATATACACAAACTGTTTAGTATTAGGAAAATCCTTTCCCTTTTTTCTCTTGTATCTCCACAACCCACCTCACAGCATTGTTATGGGGATTAATCAGACAATATCTCAGAAAAAATTCTGGGGACTTTAAGTTCCCTGCAAATATAAATTTATGTATTGAAACAGCAAATGTCCTCATACATAATGACACCCTTAAATATAAGAATGAAAAGGGGTTCCAATCATCCACAAATATTAGAGAAGCTACTGAACAGGACATGTTTTATATATTTAAGAAGAATTCTTTTTTTTTTTTTTTTTTTTAAATATCAGTTTTTATTTTTTATTTTTTTTATTTTTTTTTTCCTTTTTTTTTTTTTTATTATACTTTAAGTTCTAGGGTACATGTGCATAACGTGCAGGTTACATATGTATACATGTGCCATGTTGGTGTGCTGCACCCATCAACTCGTCAGCACCCATCAATTCATCATTTATATCAGGTATAACTCCCCAATGCAATCCCTCCCCCCTCCCCCCTCCCCATGATAGGCCCCAGTGTGTGATGTTCCCCTTCCCGAGTCCAAGTGAGCTCATTGTTCAGTTCCCACCTATGAGTGAGAACATGCGGTGTTTGGTTTTCTCTTCTTGTGATA